>NC_135175.1:37466668-37606668 GCF_041146795.1 Maylandia zebra | reverse complement strand
TCAAACATGGAAAATCTCTGGCTCTCACAGACCTGTAACGTCTTCTGTAAGAAGCTTTTCTGTCCCCCACTCGTTACCTGTATGAATGGCACCTGTTTGAACTCATCATCTGTATAAAAGACACCTGTCCACAGCCTCAAACAGTCAGACTCCAAACTCCGCCATGGCCAAGACCAAAGAGCTTTCGAAGGACACCAGGAAAAGTATTGTAGACCTGCACCAGACTGGGAAGAGTGAATCTACAATAGGCAAGCAGCTTGGTGTGAAAAAATCAACTGTGGGAGCAATCATCAGAAAATGGAAGACATACAAGACCACTGATAATCTCCCTCGATCTGGGGCTCCACGCAAGATCTCATCCCGTGGGGTCAAAATGATCATGAGAACGGTGAGCAAAGATCCCAGAACCACACGGGGGGACCTGGTGAATGACCTGCAGAGAGCTGGGACCAAAGTAACAAAGGTCACCATCAGTAACACACTACAACGGCAGGGAATCAAATCCCGCAGTGCCAGACGTGTTCCGCTGCTGAAGCCAGTGCATGTCCAGGCCCGTCTGAAGTTTGCCAGAGAGCACATGGATGATACAGCAGAGGATTGGGAGAATGTCATGTGGTCAGATGAAACCAAAGTAGAACTTTTTGGTATAAACTCAACTCGTCGTGTTTGGAGGAAGAAGAATACTGAGTTGCATCCCAAGAACACCATACCTACTGTGAAGCATGGGGGTGGAAACATCATGCTATGGGGCTGTTTTTCTGCCAAGGGGACAGGACGACTGATCCGTGTTAAGGACAGAATGAATGGGGCCATGTATCGTGAGATTTTGAGCCAAAACCTCCTTCCATCAGTGAGAACTTTGAAGATGAAACGAGGCTGGGTCTTCCAACATGACAATGATCCAAAACACACCGCCCGGGCAACAAAGGAGTGGCTCCGTAAGAAGCATTTGAAAGTCCTGGAGTGGCCTAGCCAGTCTCCAGACCTCAACCCCATAGAAAATCTGTGGCAGGAGTTGAAAGTCCGTGTTGCTCGGCGACAGCCCCAAAACATCACTGCTCTCGAGAAGATCTGCATGGAGGAATGGGCCAAAATACCAGCTACTGTGTGTGCAAACCTGGTAAAGACCTATAGTAAACGTTTGACCTCTGTTATTGCCAACAAAGGTTATGTTACAAAGTATTGAGTTGTATTTTTGTTATTGACCAAATACTTATTTTCCACCCTGATTTACGAATAAATTCTTTACAAATCCTACCATGTGGATTCATGGATTTTTTTTTCACATTCTGTCTCTCACAGTTGAAGTGTACCTCTGGTGCAAATTACTGACCTCTGTCATCATTTTAGGTGGGGGAACTTGCACAATCGGTGGCTGACTAAATACTTTTTTGCCCCACTGTATATATATATATATATATATATATATATATATATATATATATATATATATATATATATATATATATATATATATATATATACACATATAGTATATACACTGGGTGAATGTGCAGTAGTAGCAGCAAGCAGGTGAATTCTGTACATTAATATGAATAGATATCTGACTATTTTACAGGATAGACAATATAAACATATTTAAAATTAAAGGAATTGAAATGTACATTGTGCCTTGGTTTAGTGTCTGGAAGAGTCCTGTCTCAGTCAATTATAGATGATGTGAGAGGGCGGGTGTGTGTGTTTAGGGCACGGATGGCTTGGGGATAGAAGCTCCTCTTGAGTCTCTCTGTCCTTGCCCGGAAGATGCGGAACCTTCTACCAGATTGCAGAAGTTGGAACAGTTTGTTGCCTGGATGGGACGGGTCCTTCAGTATCTGTTCTGCTCTAGTCCGGCATCTCCTGGTGTAGGTGTCCTGAAGCGGGGGGAGAGCAATCCTGCAACAGCATTCTGCTGTACGGATCACTCTCTGGAGAGCTTTTTGGTCCTTCACACAGCTGTTCCCAAACCACGATGTCATGTTCTGTGTGAGGATGCTCTCCACAGCGCTGTTAAGTGCAGGAGGATTGGCAGGATTTATAATCGGGGAAACCAAACAACCTCTGGCGAAGAGGATGGTACAACACAAAAGAGCCACCTCGTCAGGCCAGGACTCTGCAGTCTGTTTACACCTACAGGCCAGTGGACACAGCGTGGGACACTTTCAAGGATGAGGATGTGAGGAACGCTGGTTTGAGGGTGGAGTCAAGGAGGCCATTTACGTGAAAAGGGAAAGACCATATCTGAATGGAGGAGGGGCCTAAGGGTCCATCTGTCACCATCTCACAATGCTGTGATTGCAGCCATTCCCACCTCTCTGTGAACAAGACTCATTGATCAGAGGTCTTTGATCATAAACTGACCTCACAGCCTGTGTGCAGTCAGTGCTGCTGCTGTTCATAAGACTGAAACCTGCAGTCAGCTGAAACCGAAGGAGTCACCTGTCGATGACTGATCCTCCCACTGAAGACGTCCAGGTGAACAGAACCAACGTTTTGGGGCGGTTCTTCTGCTGTCAGTGGGCGTGTCCATCAGTCCCATACTGTAACGCTCATCAGGAGTTCTTCAGGACAAAGAATCAAGTTCCAGCTGAATCAGCACGACTTTATATCTGATGTATAAATCCTTTTTAACAAGTCGCTGTGGGCGGTGCTGCTGTTTGACTGCTGTTGGGCAGCAGTGTGCGGATCCATCTTGTGGAGGTTTCATGAATGTTTCTAGAGCTTGTACAGCTCATTGATTCTCTGGTCTTTAATGGTCTAACTCTGGGATTTGGTTCCCATTACTGGGAAAAACCTGAGAAGTCTTCCCTGAGGGCAGACATGTTGCCTGTAGTTCTGCTGATGGCTCAGAAACATCTGGAGATGTCAGGAAGTGTTCACATCCTTCACTGCAGTAAAAGCAGCAGAACAACAACGAATAACGAACGATAACGCGGCGCCCAGAATCTCAGAGTTTAGGTTTCCGTGACTGCTGGATGGAAGCAGGTGGAGTCGGGGATGATCAGGACGGAAGTCCAGAAGAAGACTGTGGAGTCAGCTTCAGGAGTCAAACTGCAGGAGACCAGGAGCTTCTGTCTGCAGCCTGAGGGTGCGTTTGATTTCTCCTCCTGTCCGCCCCTCTCTGCTGCACATATGGACAGCTGCAGGGTGTGTGTGTGTGTGTGTGTGTGTGTGTGAATGAAACTCTCTGTGGTTTGAGTCTAAGATGGCCGCCATGCCCTGATAACGGCGGAGATGGAGCGCAGCTAATGAGCATGCCCGGTGGTTGGGTTCAGGTGGGAGTTTGTGTTGTTGTTTTTTGTTCTTTAGCATCCTGTTAATGAGCCTTTGTCCTGAGATTTCCAAATTAAAAGTCTCTGACTGCAAAGCAGCCTCCTGTGGCCTCCACTCTGATGATCTTTGAGTCTTTGAACCTTTTAAAAGCAGTACTTTTGTCCATTACGGGTAATTCACAGCAGTCTGTCCAGGTGCACTGTGGGTAATGTAGGCTGTGGTTCTCATGGAGTGAAAACATGTGGGAGTGAGTGTGGTGGAAGGTGCACAGAGACACCTGGACTCAGAGACGGGCTGTAATTAGAGAGCTACTGTTAACTCAGCAACACACACACACACACACACACACACACACACACACACACACACACACACACACTCCCGGTGTGTCCAGGTTCAGGACTGTCGCTGATTCAGGACTTTAGCCTTTCCTCCTGAGTGTGTGAGTTTCTGTGTGTGTTCAGATGAAGTCAGCTCTTTGTTCTGTCTCGTCAGGGTTTTAATGAAGCTCACAGATTAACCTCACACTGCGCACTCAGGTGTGTGTGTGTGTGTGTGTCGAGGGTCCTCAGTGAGTTAATTATCTCTCCTCACACCTCTGAGACCTTCACTTCCTTCCTCTTCTTCTTCTTTGTTTCTCAAAGGCAGCTCCGTCTGACCAATCACAGTCCGTCCTTCCTGTCATGTGATCAGCATTGACTGTGTGTCTGACGGTTTATTTGTATGTTTAAAAATCATGCAGTGGATTTCATTCTTGTGTTCAGGTTGGGTCATGTGATCACATGATCAGAGGAAACGACCTCTTAGTAATGTAAAAGTATGCAGCTAGCTCCGGTCACGATGTTACGATGCTGCGCTCACACCAACCGTCACGGCGCCATCAGCTGACCGTTTCTGTGAATGGTGGCTGTGTAACGCTACACATGCATCTTTGTATGCGATTGATCAAAGCCTGCTACGTTTGTTACAAAAGTACCTGATAGATTATCTGCTGTTTAACAGTAGCAGCTGTATAACAGGACCTGGTATATACAGTAAACAGAGACTGCAGCGTGTTGTGTGCTCTGCTGAGAAGGTGATTGGCTGCAGACTCCCATCTCTGCAGGACCTGTACGCCTCCAGGACACTGGGGCGTACAGCTCGGCTCACAGCTGACCGTTCTCACCCTGGACACAGTCTGTTTGACCTGCTCCCCTCAGGCAGGAGGCTCCGGTCCATTCGCACCAGAACCTCTCGCCATAAGAACAGTTTCTTCCCCTCTGCTGTTGGACACATGAACAATAACCGTATGACTGTCCCCGCCACTAACACATGACCCTACGCTGTGTCACTGCATCATTCCATGTTTGGCACTGATCACCACCTGCACTCATGTATATATCATGTATATATCATGTATATATCTATCTACTTAGTACTTAAATTTTTATTCTTATTTTTATTTTCATGTCTATTTAAGCGTAATTTATGACAGTATGTTTGCACTGAAGCACCGCAGCAATTTCCTAATGTTGTAAGCCTGCTCAACATTTGGCAATAAAACCCTTTCTGATTCTGATTCTGAAATGTAAACAGTAGTAGCATAAAAGTATCTCGTGTACTTGAGTCAGATGTTCAGCGCTGATGAAGGGAAACTGTGTCTTCATGCAGAAACTGAAAAGTGCTCCAGACAGCAAGCCATGAGAAACCCCTAGTTCTGTGTGTGTGTGTGTGTGTGTGTGTGTGTGTGTGTGTGTGTGTGTGTGTGTGTGTGCGCTATCAGGGTGCTTCTTAAGCCAATTGAGGCTTTTAGCTGCTGTACAGTCACCTTTAATAGTGTTAGTGTAGTGAGCCGCTCAGTGACTGTGTGTGTGCGCTCTCTCAGATCTTCACCTCTGCACTGATTGAAATAATGAGCTGTGTGTGGCGATGGAGTTCCCTGAGCGATGAGGGCTGTGGCTCCGTGTTTGATGGTTCTACCTGAGCAGGTAAAAACCGAGCACGCCATCACAACTGTCGGCTAACAGGCGACAGCGCTCCAACCTTTCTCCAACTAAACGAGCGTCTCAGTTTGTGAGCCGGCAGCAGAAAAGCTTCTCTGAGCTCACAAAGATCAAACTGGGCACGTCTGATTACTAATCGATCGATCTGTGGATACCAGGAAGTACAAACCAGCTGCTTCCTCTGGAGGAAACTTTAGAGACGCAGCTTCTCCAGGTTTTCAGTTTTCACTTCAGGGTCGGGCGATTGGACAAATAAATCGCCCTCGTGTTTACAAGGGTGATTTCTTTCTTTATTTGCCCATGAGTACGTTTGCTCGTAATGATGGAGCTAATAGAAGCAGTCAACAGAAATAATAGTTGTAACTGCACCCTCTTTTATCTGCAAGAAAATGCCCCGTCCTCAGAGTGTCCTCAGTCCTGAGAGTACTTCAGTCCTTTGCTGTACGTCTGCACAAGCTTTGGTTACATTCTTAGGTTTACCTCTTTCATCCGGTTTAAAGCCAAAGAAATCCCAAATTAGTTCGTCCATGTTTGGCCTTTTTCTGTGTTGTAAACGCACAAATAGTCCAATGATTGCATGGCTCCACTCATAAAAAGTCATGCACGAATATATCGCCCATTGTTGACTATTGGACTTACGATTGTTGGTTGGAACATTTTTACGTATCGCCCAACCCTACTGCACTGGAACGATTCAATCAGTCAGACTCGGCGCGTGTTTAAAGTTCGGTAAGTTTGTGATGTGTTTGATTGTATCTCCAGATTACAGTCAGAAATGCGGCGAAGTGAAAAAGCTTTTTAGTGAACTGTCTGCATGGTTGTTGATCATGTGAGTGCAGACAGGAGGCAAAGGTGTTCTGGCCTCTTCAGCCTCTGCCTGCTGCTTTGCAACCCGCCCAGCTCCCTGTCCTGTCCCTGAGCTGGCCGTCAGTGATTGGCTGTGAAGGACACGGAGGATGTGCAGAATGTTTTGTGCTGTTGTGTTGTGTCCTGTGCATTCCGCTCAGAGTTCGTGTTTTGTAATAAATAAATGAATCTGCTCCTCATCTCCCGCCTGCAGCTTCCTGTTTGTGTTCGAGTCTTTTAAAAAATCTTTGTTGGCTTTAATCTCCCTGTAAATCCACATCTAAGTATCAGCGGCAGCAGAGGCACCACTTTTTGTGTGTTTGCGCTGGATTAAAGCTGCCCTGGCGGGCCAAGATGCCGCTGTGCCCCCCACTCCCCAGATTAACACGCCGCCTTCAGACGCTGTGTCTGCAAACCCAGCGGGGATTAAAGGAGCCGGATTAAAACTCTCTTTGTTTAATGTGTGAGATGAGATCAACGCTGCGGAGAAGGAGGCCGGTGTCAGCGCTAAGCTCTGTCTCCGAGATCCGCATCTTCTCCGGTCCCCGAACTCTCCGCAGGACAGCGAGGTCTCTAATGCTCGAGGCGCCGGTCGAGGTCACGTCACCAACACCAGCGGATAACGAGAAAGTGAAGATCCAGGAGAAAATCCTGTTTTCTGGAATCACAGACGTGAGGATGAAAAGGGAGGAGATAAAGGGAGTTTTGCCTGATGCACACACACAGACACACACACAGCGTGGGACAGAGTGAAGTTGAGGCCATGGTTTGCAGCTCAAACACACTCACATCTGAATTTAAGCAGCTTGAAGGCCAAACCACAAAACTGAAACGCTCCTCAAAGACCCCACCCCTCCCATGCTCTAATGTTACCTGTTTACCTAACATCTTGCCATGGTGACAGTAAACCCACTCACCCACAGCCTGTGAATCCTGGCTCAGATCACCATGTACCTGTAGGGTGGAGGCCCTGCGGTGATCCTGAGAAACCCCAACGATTAGACCACCAGCCGCGCTTTGGCGACAGTAGGAAGGAAGAACTCCCTCTTAACCCAAAGAAACCTCCAGCAGAACCAGGCTCAGGGAGGGGAGGGGCCTCTCGGCTTGTAAGCCAGATCAGGGTATTGATTTTATGAGTGACTTTTTCACATCTGGTTCTGGTTCTGGTTCCTGTTCCGGTTTCCCTGATTCAGACGTGTGTGGCGCCTGGAGGAGTCATGTGACCCTGCTGTCAGAGTGGGCGTTAGCTGCTTATGGGTGGGTTCAACTTATAAAACTTCTCACAGCTCTCACAGGGAAACATGTCTGTGGGTCAGGCAGGCAGCAGAAGGCCACTGACGGAGCTGATGGAGCTGACGGGGGCGAGAACGTGTACCTACGTAAATAAGCGACAGGTGTTTGTTTAAGGAAAGCGTGGAGCTGATGGAGCTCAAAGTCCAGATACACCCGCTGTGAGCTGCACGCACTCCGGCCTCCTGCTCCGACTTGCTGTTTGTCAGATTAATGAAATTATTTCTACGACATCAGATTATAAAGAAGAGTCAGCATGTCTTCAGGAGATTACACACACACACACACACACACACACACACACACACACACACACACACACACACACACACACTGCATGGAGAGAGGGTGTGTGTGTGTGTGTTTAATCCGTGTCCAGAGATGTCAGTCTGATTAGTGCTGTGCCCCAAATCCCTGATCATATTCACAGGATTATTGTTTGAAGACGATGTGTGTGTGTGTGTGTGTGTTAAGATGCTTCCTGCCTGCTCAGCGCGACTTTAAGCTCATCTGTTGGTGCTCACTGAGCGCGTGCAGACCCTCAGACTGACTGCTTGGTTTTTACAGCAAACAGAAAAAGATTCTAATAAATCAATAATTCTGTAACAACGATCGATGAGCGCCGCACTCTGACTGTCCTACCTGAGCCGCATTCAGGTGTAGCCGGAGCCATGGGACTCGTTTTTATATTTCATGTTTTCTGACAGCTGAATATGACATTCATATCTACACTCATAAGTAAGAACCCAACTCCTCCTTTAATACAAGTGTGTGTGTGTGTGTCTGTGTGTGCCGACGGTGAGATGAGAGGAAGGCAGAATAAATATTTTATTAAGATTTTAACGCTTTCTCTTTCTTATCATAATCATTATGTTAATGATCTGAAAGTGCTGCCAGCTAACAGATAGCACAGGCGCACACGCACACACAAACGCACACACACAGTTTCCTATAGTGCTGTTAAACCCTACAGTGACTTCAGGCCCAGTAGCTGCTTTAACCTAAATTACTACAGTAAATATTCATATGCAGCCTGTGTGTGTGTGTGTTTGTGTGTGCGTGCATGCGTGTGTGTGTGGGCTGGGTTGAATTGTTGGTTTTCCTAACTGAAGCGAGGTGAAGTATATCCAAAAGAAGAAAATCATAACATGAAGTGGTCGGAGCGTTTTGCTCCTCCAGTTTACCTGATGGTTGTTTGACGCTGATTTCACAGCGATGGCGGCGTCTGATTGGCTGAATATGTCCTGTGGCTTCACCATGCTTATAATGGTGCCAGTTTAATAGTAAATCTGAAACCTTTGGAGAAAAAGAGAACAACGGCCCTAAAGGAGCGTTTCAAAGATGGAGACAGGCGTTAGTCTATGACACACCTGCAGCCAAATGGGACACGCAGACGCCGTGTGGGGTTTGAAACTGGGACCTCGTTTCATGGCAGCACTAACCACTGCTCCACCACGCCATGACGGGGGTTATAAAGGCTCACTGTTACTTAGGGATGGGTATCGTTTAGGTTTTATCCAATACCAGTACCAAACCGGTACTTTTGAAACGGTGCCGGTGCTTAAACGGTGCTCAAACCGGTGCTTAAAGAATGGAGAACACAAAATTGGTCCAAAAACCTCTCATGTTCAGCTGTTTTTTTGTAAAAAGATAACAATGTTAGCCTTTTCTGCAGCTATGGGGCATATATGGCATCACTCTTGGCTGGAAGCAGTGCTTAAACAATGGGGAAAAAAACACAAACTTTGTCCAAAAACCTCTCATGTTTAACTGTTTCCCACTTTTTCTTTGGTCATTTTAGCCTTTTTGGCCAGGGTGAAGGGAGCATCTGCCATCAAACAAGAAGACAGCCGCATGTAGCTATGATGGTGTTTGCTAGTTCACCTTACATGCATTAATGTAATAACGTGGTTAGCCTACTCAACGTAAATTACACACGAACAACATTAAGCTACTCACGCAGAGAAGAACGGCTGCTGCTGCATCATCATCCTCATCATTTCTGCTACACTGGCAGGGCTAGGGGCCAGGACTCTCCTCTTCGGGTCTTTGGGGGATGTTGCTAACTCCGGGTCCGATAACAGGCAACCCACCCGCAGTAGATGTGCACGGTGTGAGGTCTCGCAGCAAGCTATCAAATACGGCGCATTTCTCGGCTTTTAAAAAAAAAAACGCTATGCGTCGCCAGGTGTTTCATCAGATTCGAGGTGTTACCTCCTTTGACAGTATCACAGTATCAGCTTAAAGCACTTGTTGCAGGCTGCTGAGTTTGCATCTTTTGCTGTGAAGTACAGCCAGAGTTTGACCGCTTCGCCTTGGGCATTTTTAATCTGTAGCTCTGCTCTAAAAGAACGTACGTACCTGGGCCCACCTACTACGCTCGCAAAGGTAAAATGATTGGCTAGAATCCAAAGTGTATCACAGCTCAGGGGAAAAAAAGCACCGAAATAAAGCACCGAAATGTGCGCTGCTTTTCAGTCTGGTTACTACCGTTTATGTCAGAACCGGTGCCATCATGGCACCGGATACCGGTACCCATCCTTACTGTTACTGCTCTGAGCAGGAAGCTAAGACCGGCAGCCGCTCAGATCCACATGGTTTTCACACAGTCAGTGAAGGCACCACAGGAAGATTTTGTGAAATCACTTTTAGCAAGGTGTCTTCGCTTGTGTCGTAAAGTTGGGCGCCGCTGGCAGGCGGCAGCTGAGCCCGCCCGGCGTGAGCCGACCCGCTGCTGTCGGAAGCGTCTTTGTGCTGAGGACGAGTTTTTGGGTCAGAGCGAGCACCGGTGTCCTCGGGCGGCTTCAGACTCTTAATGTGCTACCAGACTCTGATTAATGATTGGCTGTATGTGTGTCAGAGCGTAACCGCAGGAAACCAAGACTCACCTCTGGGACCGGTCGAGGCTGAGCAAGGTTAAAGACATGCAGAGAGAGAGAGAGATTAGAGCTCTGTGATCGTCTTACTCGTTTGTAGGTGAAAGCGCTTTGATGTGACCTGATTCTTTGTTTCTGTGGGAAACCATCAAAGTTTTGGGGATTAAATGAATGTGTGTGTGTGTGTGTGTGTGTGTGTGTGTGTGTGTGTGTGTGTGTGTGTGTGTGTGTGTGTCAAGCAACCACAATCAGCACAAAAACAGGGACTAAAGAGGCAGAGCATGAAGTTCAAACAGAAGAAATATTCACAGCAGATATCGGCCGCAGGATGTCGGCGCGAGCAGCTGACCTGACGCTCTTCCCCTCGTCCTCCTCACCTTCTTCCTGTGCCTGAGCCTCGTCATCAGTCCTGACAACGCAGCAAATATCACTTTGTAGTCAGAACAGCTTTTGGGAGCTTCCTTGTCTTTCTGACATGCAGGGCACATGACACACACCATGAAGCTGCTTTACAGTAAAAAGTTAAGTGAAAAAAGTGAGATTCTTGTTTTTATTTTAGTCGTTAAGGACACACAGACGACTCCAGGGTTATTAGAAACGAGCCAAGGTGACGCCTGCTCTGCGTGATGTCACATCGCAGACCAATAAACAGAAAACCTTCAGTTTCTTCTCCAAAACGAGGAAACCGAGTGAAACGCAGCCGTCGTGAGCACTTCCTCACAGAACCAACGCGATGGGTCAGCTTTCGCTTCTCTGATGTCTGAAACAGAAGAGCGTCGTCTGCACATCCACACACTTTGACCTGAAGCAACAGCTAGCCTGAGGCTCCTCGACTCCTCTACAGTTACTGCAAACACTCATTTTCTTTAAATTTGTCACCAGCTGAAGGACGTGTCACCTCCTTCAAACCTGAGTGAGACGCTCAAATGTCCAAAACCTTCAAACACAGAGGAAGGACAGCGAATCAGCACCAACACTGCTGACAGCTTCTCTGACTGAATATACACCTGTAGCTCAGGTGGTAGAGCAGAACATCATCTGCTGATTGGATGGTCGGTGGTTCAATCTCTGGCTCCCCCGTTGCTCTCTGGTGCATCAGACCATGTAAGTGTTCATATATTTGGTGGTACAATGCAGGCTGTATATTTTGTGCATGTGCAGAGGATGAGAATAAAATGTTTTCAGAGTGTTATTAAATTCGCTGTGAGGGCAGTGAACAGCTCATTAGTCCAGCCTGCGTGTCGTTGTGAGTTTCATGAAATCAGAGTAATGAGCTCACAGCTTCATTTCTAAAAATGCTCTTTAGTCCTGATAATCAGTCTGAGGACAAACAAACGCTTCAGGAGTTCTTCGCTAACTCCTCCGTCTGCCTCTGATGCTGCACCAAACTATGAGCAGCAGAAAGAAAGGAGAGACAGGCTGACCCAGGATCAGCCTCACAGGTGGAGGCCCATGTCTGAGTGCCCCCCAGGCCTGCCTTGCAGCACAGTTACATTAAAGTCCCAGCACCGTCAGGGAGCTGCAGGCACATCCAGGCGATGGAAGTGCCTGGTGGTAGTACTACTAGTAGTAGTAGTACGCAGTAGTAGTAGTAGTATAAAAAAGTAAGTAAGTAAATAAAATTAAAAAAATTTAAAAAGCGCTTTACAAAGAAACACGCTTTGTGTTTTATTTTTGTATTAATTTATTCTGTAGTTTATTTTTATTTTGTTTATTCAGTCGTCAAAGGAGCTTGCAAAGAAAAGCGTCTGGACTTCTTTAAGTTACTTGAAGACGTTTCACCTCTCATCCGAGAAGCTTCTTCAGTTCTGATGAGTTCGGATGAGAGGTGAAACGTCTTCAAGTAACTTAAAGAAGTCCAGACGCTTTTCTTTGCAAGCTCCTTTGACTACGATGACCTGGATGACTGAGAACCTTCACAGACATGTTTATTCAGTCACACTTAAACCAGCGTGAGGTCATCCATCAGTCGACCAATCACAGCAGCTCTCTGACTGCCGACACTGATGCGCTGTGTTGATGCGCCCGGCTGTGCGCTGCATCCGTCCGTTGTGTGGTTCCTGGGGGACGAGACCTTTTCTGCCTCCGCCAGGCGGAACGATAACCCCCCCCCCTCCCACCCCCCTGCTGAAGGCTGGAGATGACCTTCTGTGTGCTGGGGGGAGGAAGGGTGTGAGGATGGGGGCTGGTTCAGGCTGTGGTGTGCTCTTCGTGAGCTGGAGGTGCCATCCTCAGCATTTACTCACTCCTGTGGTTGTGAGCCGTTCTCCTTCATTTATTCGATGGATTGTTTGTGTGTCTGCTGCTGTGAGAGCAGCGCCCCCTGTCTGTGCGCTCCTGAACTACACACCTGATCCTGGAAGCCTGATATGAAAAACGTTAGTGTTTAATGGAACCGTTTCTCTCTGCTGCCCCTGCTGGCCATACAGAGACCCTGCGAGAGGCCCTACCTGTGAAGGTGCCCAGGATGACTAAAGCTGGGCATACATTCAGTCGCGTTATTCAGCTTCTGCTCAAACTGTACGATTGACTCGCAGGGGTTAGAAGGTCGTAGGTCACGATGCAGGGCCTCACACTATACGGCCTGATGCTCTGATGCGACCTGAGTGCTCACACTGTGCGTCCATAACAGAAAATCTGTCGCTCGCTCTCCCTCTCTGTCTTTCACTCACACAGACACACACCACCATCAACTTTGCTAAATTGCTAATGAAAAATCAGGCAGCTGTGATTGAGCAGCAATGTAAATCCAACTATTTTCATGGTTGTTGTGGTCGTGATAATTTTGTGAGGCCACATCGAAAAGGCTCGGATGAGCTTTCCAAAGTTCTACAAGTGCCTCCATCGCTTGTGTCCAGATCACACGCTGCCGTGCTGCTCCGTCTTTTCACCAACGTTTACGTGTTTGCGTGTGCGCAGTGTGAGTGGCTACAGTGACACTCACAACGGTCATGTGGATTTCAAACAGGTTTGATTTTCCTACGACCAAGCAATTGATGATCGGGAGCTGGTCGTGAGGCGTTAATCGCTTCTCGTTACCCCGTGTATACTGCACGACGCACGATGAAGGCCAAACTCGGGCCGATCACCAAAACGGTCACACGACTGAAAAATCGGCTCAAAAAGGGCCAAAAATCGCAGAGTTTCTGCCCAGCAGAAGGAGACGCTTCGTCATGCTGTTTTATTTAATATGTGCTCTCAGAGTTTTAATTACAGACCACAGTTTTTACTAAGAGTTCGTTATTTCCTCTCTTTTACTCAAAGCGGTTTAAAAAAAAAAAGCCTTTATCTGTTCATCATGTTTCAAAACTTCATTTTAAGCATCAGTGCCACCCACACTGAAAAAATGCAGATTTTTCACAGTGTCCAGCTTTTATTGTGAAAATGTTGTGAATCAGTGAGCTTTCACTTTGAGCTTTAGTTCAACTCAGTTCTTTTTTATTTCAAACATATACATTCACCAACGTTTCATAAAATCATTCCATGCAGTTGTTTGAAAAGGAGTAGGCAGAAGTATATACTTATTTAGCCCTACCCCTTCAGGTTTACATCCTCATCATCTAAATTTGAACAACAAAAACGTATACAACGCCTTCAACTTAGAACATAACATCACAAAAAAATTATTTTCTCATGTTGAACTAAACTATATTTAGATTTGCTAATTTGCAGAAGAAAATAAAGTTCAATTATACGTGTAAACACAGGAAGGCCTTTAGCCATGCTGCATTAGTGCTGATGCTCTGGCTACTTGTACACGTGGTGTAGTATTGGTACTGCTGTCAGGTGATGACCTAGTTTATTGGTCAGTGGCAAAAGGTGAGTTAGAGTTGGTGGGTGTGACCGAAAAGGTTCTCAGCGGTGTGCTGTGGGCTGATGATGATTTCAGTGGGTCACTCTGTGGAAACATGTCTGGTTCCACACACAGGGCTGCAGCACCAGCTCAGGTACAAGTGCATACTGATTGCATCATGCACCGGTGCTGTTACAGGGTGAAGGATAACCAGGACAGCTGAGGTCAGACAAGAGAGACAAAGACGTGAGGAAACACGGACCAATAAGGAATCCCTTCGTTCCTTCTTGGGATGCACTTTAATCTGGACCTTAATCTTCCATGTTTCTGGGTTATGAAATGTTCTAATCTGCTCTCTGGATTATCTGGATTTTTAACTGAAACCCTCGTTTGCACATGTCTCTGTGGCGACCCACAGCCTCAAAAGAAATCCACAAACACCAGAACAAAGCGCTGTCGGACACCCCAGGAGAACTCTGTCTGTCCGTCCATCCACCTGCTTATTGCAGTGAAGCTTGTAGGTGACTGAGCTGCTGCCCAGCTGTCCCAGGGCGGAGCTCGGTCAGGTCACCTGCAGCCTTCAGATATGTAATCATTGCGCATTTGTGACGTTATCACTCACATTTTAATACCTTGATTATTTTTCAGGCTCAGGGACACCTGAATGCTGCTTTGGTCCAGACGGACCCTCTCAGACTGGCTGCGAGATGAAGCAGGATCTTCTCTCAGTTTCATTGTGGTCCAGAAAGTCCAAAGTTCTGGATCAGTTTTTTGTGTTTGGAGTCCTTGTTGGTTTTGAGAGCATGTGTGAGAATTTGTGGCGAGTGTCACTAAGCAGAGACAGGTGGGCTGGGTGCTTCAGTTTTGTGCAGAGCGTTGGGCGGGCGTGGACGTGCCGCTGTGACTTGCTGTGACTCGCAGTGACTGGCGGTGACAGATCTGATGTAGTTCACAGAGGACATGAAGACTGAGTGACAGCAGCTGTCCTCTGGCTCCAGAGTGGACGGTATGACTGATGAGGAAAGACAGCGGACACACGGAAACACTCAACCCTCCGCTGGCCATCGCTGCGCACACACACACTCACTGCAGACCGTCGCAGTATTAATAATAATAATCACTACTGTGCAGTCTGAACTGAGGGACCTACAGTTCGGTGCTGAGGGTCCAACCCACGAGCTGGCAGAGCCTCGCTGAGCAGCAGGAAGTGGCAGTGATGGTTTCCTGTGTGTCAGTGTGTCATGTCACTGTGGAGGAACGTTGGCCCACTTTGGTGTGTAGTATTCATCACAGCTCTGTGAGCTCTGCAGTCTGGTTGCTCCTCCCCCTGCTGACAGCTGCTAGGAGCTGCTGCTGTGCTGTGTGGACAAACATCTCCACTCTGGTGGACCTTGGTCCAGGGGTCTGGTGGGATCAGGCAGCTTTGTCCTACAGACCTTCAAAAGCAGCAGTAGCCACATGTATGGCTGGTATTTCCTCTAATGGAGCCCGGCTGTGTTAGTAAAAAGGAAACGTGTCATAACCAGGATAAAGACGTGTTTATCTTGACTGATGAGTGAAATGGAGCAGGTTCACGTCAGCCTGTAGGAGTTTGAGGAGCCCCTGCAGACCCAAACACAACACACAGGTGGACCCTGGAGGAGTAACTCTGCCTGTCTGCATTTTCACTCTCACTGGAAAGTTCACGTCTCTTTGTGATTCGCCTTCCATGCATACGTGCTGACACATACAGAGGTTCTGCTTCCGGTTCCCTCTGGGTTTGTTCAGTAACCAGCGCCTGTTTGACTGGTGTGGCAGGGCCGCCACTTGACCTCTGACCTCTCTTGGCTGCTCGGTTGTCCGTGTGATCCTTCAGGAACCTACTTCAGGTCTGGATCAGTCCGAGTGTCAAGTCCAGCAGCTGCCCTCCTCCTCCTCTTCATCCTCGCCGGGAAGAGTTACAACCTGGAGGGAGGAAGAAATGCAGGAAGCAGAAGATGAAGGAAGCGGAACAGGGGGAGAATCTGTATGTGTGTGTGTGTTTTACAGAGTAATTATTAGTAATTAGCATATTATTCTAATACCGTCGTCATATAGACAGCCTCGAGTACAGCCAGATAGCAGTGATACACACACACACACACACACACACACACACACACACACACACACACACCCGTAGGCTTTGGGCTGACTGCTGCATTATTCATGTTTGGCCTGAGGCGAGTAAGCTCTTGTGCAAACGCTAATGCTGTTAGCGCCTGGTTACTGTTTCTGCTGGAGATCACAGTTTATGCACACACACACACACACACACACACACACACACACACACACACAGAGAGAGAACAGAATGCATGTGGAAGTCTTTAGAAAGTCTAAACACACATGGATCCTCACAGAAACACATGGAAACACACACACACACACTACAGTGGAGTGCATGGAGCTTTTTATCTGTGGAGGTATTTCACTGTGTGTGTGTGCGCGTGTGTGTGTGTGCGCGTGTGCGCGCGTGTGTGTGTGTGCGCGTGTGTGTGTGTGTGTGTGTTGGGTGTGGTCTGTGTTTGTGTCTCTAATCAGAGTTCCTTTTAATAGACGTCAGTGCGCTGAGCTCATGTTCATGTGGGGAGCACGTCTCCTCCTCCTCATTTTACCTCCTTCCTCCTCTTTCTCGTGTCTGTCTTCGCCCGTCACACAGTCTGTTGTTTTTTTGCTGCCATCTTGTTTCAGCCTCACTGTCACTGTATACGTGTGTGTGTGTGTGTGTGTGTGTGTGTGTGTGTGTGTGTGTGTGTGTGTGTGTGTGTGTGTGTCACCAGCTAAATGCCACCACTGACACCACAGGCTGCAGCTGTCCATCAGCGTGTGTGTGTGTGTGTGTGTGTGTGTGTGAGACAGCCTCGGGGCCTGCTGGGAGCGCGTCTTGCTGCCCCAGCCTGTCCTGTCTCATCCAATCAGGTCTCTGGGTTTTGTTCGGTGGGGTGTTAGCATCACTACATGCTAACGGTTAACTCCGAGGCTAATAGCATACACATTAGGCAGGGCTGGTTACACTCTGATAATTGGTGTGAGTGTCTGGGGTGTGTGTGGGGGAGCTCACAGAGGGCCCTGTGAGGGTCAGTGTGTGACCAAGGGTCCTCGCACTGATGGGAAGACAGGCGCATGCGTGTGGTTGGCAGACAAAGACAGGAAGAAACGGCTGCTTCCTGAGAAGGAAGCGTGACGGCGAGCCTGATCCCGACGAAGGGGTCACCTCTGCAGGAAACACCAGCCGGTTTCCGTCCTGGCGGTCGCAGATGAGCTGTAAGGGCCATTAGGACGGGGGAGGGGGGTGAGTCGTGAATGTCTCACAGCATGGATCTCCCAGTGTGAGTCCAGCCTCACTGCTCAGTCTCCAGTTAAAGCATGTTATTTTACTGTACGTTAGATAATCTGACTCTGGACAGCAATGCTTCGTGTTCTGTCTCCCATCAGCGATCTGATTCGTTATTAAACTCAAAGGTTTAACAGCAATCGCAGTCTTGCAGTGTTTCCATGTATGGTGTTGCTGTACTGTGGTCAAACATCTGTGACGTGAAACAAACAGCATCGGTAAAGCTGTCTGTTTCACGTCAGCAAATCAATCAAAGAGGCTCAAAGTGTGCAGACTGAAGCTAACAGAAGAGACGCTAAAGCCTGCAAAACATATCAAACTAGCATTTTAACAACAGTGTGAGCTAATCCCTACACTGTTTACATATCCCAGCAAGCGTACGCATGAGCGTCGTTATGAACCCCATGAAACAAAAAACAATCAGAGAAAAAACAAACTATGAAAACGTTTCATTTTTTAAATAAAGCAGAGATAGATGGAAGCAGGACAGCATTAGACTTTGTTCTGAGGATCTGTGACCTCCACACTCTGTGCTGTCAGGTGGGTTGCAAAGTGGCTTGCAGATACCCTAAAGGAGTCTGTATAGAATAGAATAGCTCTTTATTCTCATTCTAAAGGGCGATTCTATTCTATTCTATTATGAAACGTACCAGTTTGATGTGTAGAAAGAGATCAGCCTGTGAAAGTCTAGATCACCATAAAGACACGAGAGTTCAAAAGCTGAAACAAAGACTCTCAGATGATGTGATGCAGTGACCGATGACCTCAGTGAAACAGTCCTGAGATTCATCAGGGTTCAGGTGGATGAAGTACAAAGCTTAAAGAGTCCCAGAACTAAAGCTTTAGGTGAACGGCAGCATCAGAGGTAGTAGTCGAAAGGTCCACGATTGATCTGGGTCAGTGAGAGATGAAGGGAAAAAGTCCCATTTTCATCCATCATGTGACATTAATGATGACGACCAGCGTGATTTTAATCCCACCTACACCCACCCCCCGTGTTAAGGTGTGTGTTGCTGAGCTTTGTCTGCTCCTCCAGCTGTTGTGTTGTTTTACATGTGCAGCTCACTGTCTGTTTTTCAAAATAAAATATCAGGTTTCATAATAAAAGCTTGGCTAGAACAATGCAGCAGTATAAATCTGATGCTGTTATAGGGCTGGGCGATATATCGAGTTTTTAAAAAATATCGATATATTTTCATACGAGATATAAGATGTGACAATATCCTTTATATCGATATAGTCTATGTTACGTTATAATTATACTTGTGGAGCCACAAGTTTGCCTCTCTTTTGTCCACTTTTGTCTCTAAGCAACGTTACTCGGCCTCGCCTCTCCTTCACTGAATACAACTCCCCCTCCCCCATAGCTTCACCTACAGGCAGCGACCAGATGGACACGGCAAATCTCCGTTAGCGAGTTGTGGGGCTGGACGGCGTCAACGTGTTAGCGAGCTAACCGCGCTAACGAGCTAACCACGCTAATGACATGCAGCCCACAGGGGCTGCACGGCCTAAAATCCTTTCATTTTCTCAAAAGTTGACAGTGCGCCTTATGTATGAATTCTGGTTGTGCTTACTGACCGCGAACCGATTTTAGGTGGTACATGGCGCTCAGCAATCTGTCAAAATTTTTTACGACTTTGGTAAGCTACGGAGCTGCAGCGCTTGATGGGTTGTCGGAGGATTACGGCTACCGTAGTCTGGAGCCTCGCGGAGTGATACGTTCTGTACTTCGACGTAATATTACCGTATTGTGTGTGTATAAGGACCATAAATGGCACCTGTTAAGAGACGTGGTTACGAAGCGGATTTCAAACTCAAGGCTGTCAGTCACGCAGTAGAAGTTGGGAACAGAGCAGCTGTGAAATCTGTCTTTGTTGTTATGCTCAGCGTCTGTTAGTTTACATTTTGACTGCACAATTATGAGCTTTTTGTTATGCACAAAAACAACATTGTTTTCTTTTATTTATGGAGCATGATTATTTAATAAATGCTGATAATTTATTTTTCAGTAATTTCTTCATGTAAATCTATGCTGTATGTAAATAAAAATGCCTGTGTGACATCTGGGACACAGTGTGACTAGAACTCTCTTTTTGTTCTTAACTTATGGCTTTAAAAAATATCGAGATATATATCTTATATTGCCACCCAGCTAAAAAATATCGAGATATGAATTTTGGGTCATATCGCCCAGCCCTATGCTGTTATCATGTGTGGTCTGATCTTGAGCTTTTAGATAACCTGGACTCTGGAATAAATGTCCAGATTAAAACTTGGTTGGTTCAAGCTGTGGTTCCTTTAATGTCTTTGAGTTTTGTTGTTTTTGTTGTGTTTGTGTGTTTGTGCTGACACACATGTGAAGCGTGACTCAGCCGCTCGCTGATCCTGCAGTCAGTCTGAGAGAAAATCTCCTGAAGCTGCAGCGTACTTAACATTCCTCTGATCACTCAGCAGTGGTACTACCGAACAACAGACTCTGTGTGTGTGTGTGTGTGTGTGTGTGTGTGTGTGTGTGTGTGTGTGTGTGAGTGTGAGTGAGAGAGACAGTCAGAAGGTTTCAGATCCTCTCTGCAGTCTCAGATCACATGATCATCCAGAAACACAACACAGTTGAAAAATGAAGATCAGGTTTCTTTTCACGTGGTCTGTTCAGCTCTCCCGTGTCTCACTGTTTCTTCTTCTTTGTTTTTGTTTTTTTGTCGAGGCACTCATGCTTTTCCCCCTCGTCCAGCACACACAGATCTCCTTTGCTAGGGCGGGGTGCTCATTGAGGCTGACATCACTCCGTTTCCTGATCCAATCACTGCTTCATCCCTAAAATCAAACTCACAGTTAAACTTGTTTCAGCTCCAGTGAAGTGTTGGTGCTAGGCCCCCTTTGTTTTACCCATATTCAAACTCCACTGCAGTAAACAATTAAACACAGAAAAGTAAACTGCAATAAGTTACAGGTTGCAATAAAATAAACCACCTTTATCCTGTAATTGTTTGACCTATAGTTTTTTTTCTTTCTTCTTTTCACTTCGTAAAAATATTCAACACAATACATTTGTCAAAAAATGCCTCTCTGTGCAAAATGGGTCCAAAAACATAAACAGCTGTGGGATGCTGTTTGTCTGTGATTTAAACCAGGGAAACAAACTGTGGCAGGATCAGCCTGATGTTATTTGTATCCCGCTGTAACTTTACTGTATAAAGAGCAAACATTGCCAAAATTTCATTATAAGAAGTGTTTGTGAACTCAAATCAAGAATGTGGGATCCTGTGATCTGGAGAGCCCAGCGCGTGCTGCCGACGCAGGGGAAACATACAGTGGGGCAAAAAAGTATTTAGTCAGCCACCGATTGTGCAAGTTCCCCCACCTAAAATGATGACAGAGGTCAGTAATTTGCACCAGAGGTACACTTCAACTGTGAGAGACAGAATGTGAAAAATAAATCCATGAATCCACATGGTAGGATTTGTAAAGAATTTATTCGTAAATCAGGGTGGAAAATAAGTATTTGGTCAATAACAAAAATACAACTCAATACTTTGTAACATAACCTTTGTTGGCAATAACAGAGGTCAAACATTTACTATAGGTCTTTACCAGGTTTGCACACACAGTAGCTGGTATTTTGGCCCATTCCTCCATGCAGATCTTCTCGAGAGCAGTGATGTTTTGGGGCTGTCGCCGAGCAACACGGACTTTCAACTCCCGCCACAGATTTTCTATGGGGTTGAGGTCTGGAGACTGGCTAGGCCACTCCAGGACTTTCAAATGCTTCTTACGGAGCCACTCCTTTGTTGCCTGGGCGGTGTGTTTTGGATCATTGTCATGTTGGAAGACCCAGCCTCGTTTCATCTTCAAAGTTCTCACTGATGGAAGGAGGTTTTGGCTCAAAATCTCACGATACATGGCCCCATTCATTCTGTCCTTAACACGGATCAGTCGTCCTGTCCCCTTGGCAGAAAAACAGCCCCATAGCATGATGTTTCCACCCCCATGCTTCACAGTAGGTATGGTGTTCTTGGGATGCAACTCAGTATTCTTCTTCCTCCAAACACGACGAGTTGAGTTTATACCAAAAAGTTCTACTTTGGTTTCATCTGACCACATGACATTCTCCCAATCCTCTGCTGTATCATCCATGTGCTCTCTGGCAAACTTCAGACGGGCCTGGACATGCACTGGCTTCAGCAGCGGAACACGTCTGGCACTGCGGGATTTGATTCCCTGCCGTTGTAGTGTGTTACTGATGGTGACCTTTGTTACTTTGGTCCCAGCTCTCTGCAGGTCATTCACCAGGTCCCCCCGTGTGGTTCTGGGATCTTTGCTCACCGTTCTCATGATCATTTTGACCCCACGGGATGAGATCTTGCGTGGAGCCCCAGATCGAGGGAGATTATCAGTGGTCTTGTATGTCTTCCATTTTCTGATGATTGCTCCCACAGTTGATTTTTTCACACCAAGCTGCTTGCCTATTGTAGATTCACTCTTCCCAGTCTGGTGCAGGTCTACAATACTTTTCCTGGTGTCCTTCGAAAGCTCTTTGGTCTTGGCCATGGCGGAGTTTGGAGTCTGACTGTTTGAGGCTGTGGACAGGTGTCTTTTATACAGATGAGTTCAAACAGGTGCCATTCATACAGGTAACGAGTGGGGGACAGAAAAGCTTCTTACAGAAGATGTTACAGGTCTGTGAGAGCCAGAGATTTTCCTTGTTTGAGGTGACCAAATACTTATTTTCCACCCTGATTTACCAATAAATTCTTTACAAATCCTACCATGTGAATTCATGGATTTTTTATTCACATTCTGTCTCTCACAGTTGAAGTGTACCTCTGGTGCAAATTACTGACCTCTGTCATCATTTTAGGTGGGGGAACTTGCACAATCGGTGGCTGACTAAATACTTTTTTGCCCCACTGTATTCTGTCGGGATACCTACCAGGTGAAGCTAAAGGCAAGATATGCTTCATCATATGTTCCAGTCTTTGGCTTGGAAGCATATGTGGCAATGCTTCATCCTGTGCTTTGTGTTTGTGTGGGAGCCTCATCAGAAACCTGTCCATTACGCTAGCAGTGTCCAAGCAGCGACACTGAATCACCTCAGCTGCTCCTTTCATTGGTGTAGAGCTCTACCCTGAGCTCCTCGTCTCCCCGACGTTGAGGAGACAGTTCAATGGAAGCTCGTTGGCCTCGAGGATAAACTGTCACGGTCCTGGGTCTCCTGACCCAGCGTTTTTAGTTCTTTGTGATTTTCGTATTATTGTACTTGTGTGTGATTTATTCTATGGCTTCTAGTTTTGATCCCTTGCCCTTCATGTCTCCCTGTGTGCCCCTCTGTGTATCTGTGAGCCCTCGTCTCTCCTTATGTTTTATTCCATGCTTCCCCTGCCCATTATGTCTAAGTTCTCCCCGTGCTCTCTCTTCCCCCTGTGTGCCCTCTATGTATTTATGAGCCCTCGTCCCCTTTCGTGTTTATTCCATGTCTCCCCTGCCTGTTACGTTGGTGTTCTACTCGTGCTCTCTCTCCTCCTGTACTTCCTGTTTCACCTCTCCCGTCAGTGTTCAGTTCACCCCGCCCTGTCTCGTTATGGTTATCAGTGTCACCTGTGTTCCCCGTGTGTTCCCACTTCCCTCGTTAACCCTCTGTGTATTTCTGTCTGCGTCTCCCTCTGTTCAGTGTGACGTCGTCCCTCATGTTGTGTGGATCTCCCTGTGTCTCTCTGCGTATGTTAGTTTACTTTTCCCAGTTTAGTTTTGTATTTCCTATGTTCTGCCATTCCAGCATTAAAGCTGTGATTTTGAGTTCATCCCCGTGTCTGTGAGTTTTGCGTTTGGGTCCTCCTCCTGTCTGCCACACAGCCGAGCCTTGACATAAACGTCAAGCTTTACCTCCCGGCCCTGCGCCTCGCCTCCCGGCCCTGCGCCTCAGCACGGTGCCCAGCTCACAGCAGTCGGCCGTGCTGAGTCATCAACCAGGACCAAGCCGTGGCCTCTTTATTAGGAACAGTCTCAGGTGGCCTCATGCAGCTCGCCTTGCTGCTCTGAGAAGGTTTTTGTCACGTCTCCTGGTTTAAATAAAGTTTGTTCACTTTAGCTGCTCTCACATTCGAGGATCAAAGAGTTAAATAAAGTCTTTCAGTCTGAGTCGTTAATAAAAACTCGGAGGAGGAGGCTGAAGGAGCTTTAGAGACAAAACCACAAACGAGTCATTTTCCTAATCTGTACCAGATGGCTTCATTCAGCCTCGCATACTTCAGAGAGAGAGGGAGAGGAGGGCGAGGGTGGCTCCACCCAGGCGCAGCGCCAGCCCTCGCTGTGTGTGATTGGCTGGCTGCTGACAGATTAGGCTGGATTAGAGCAGCAGCAGGGGTCTAATCCGGCCCACCAGCAGATCAGCGAAATGTTATCAGATCTCTGCGGAGTCCGAAGGAGTCCGGCTGCTCCCGCGGGCGGAGCTCAGAGCCCGAGTGTGGGAGGGAGGACTGCCGGCCTCCTCCAGCTGTTTCTCCTCCGGATTCTTCGAATGTTTCCTCGCCTTGTGTCATTTTCTCTTTCTTTAGCAGAAATCCTTGCTCCTTCTGTCTGTCTCCTGTGTTTGATGGTTTCTTATCAGTCAGATAGAACATGAAACGGCGAGTGACGTGAGGTCGTCTCAGTTTCTGTCTTCCTGTTTTTGCTCGTTATTCACTGAACTGCAACAGTTGCTCTATTTCTGTCCCGTCGTCGGGATATTTCTCACCTTATCTCAGTTATTTATTTATTGTTTGGTTAAATTCAGTTTTCTTCTTTCTCATTTTCTCTGTCTTTTAAATGGTTCATTGATCTTTTGTCTTAGATTCTTCATCGCTTTTCTTTTTTAATTCTTCACTTTTTCTTCTGTCCTGTGCTCTGATTGGCGGGTTTGTAGTTTTTCTTCTTCTCTGTTTTTAGAATAAACTCACTGTCTCACCATTGATAAGCTGAACCCGAGTCTAAATAGAGATTGACAGACAACATGACTTTTGCGCATTGCATGCCGGGTACTAGTGGCAAAACAATCCAAGTACAGCATCAAATGTTTGCATTTGCAGCACCGCAAAACCTTTCCGGTTCCAATACCTTCTTGCTTTTTCTTTGCCCCCCCAAAAAGTTATGTACAAAACGAAGGAGAACAATGCCGGTCCGTACAAAGACGGACTTGATGAAAAGTCAAAGGAAAGATACGAGGAAAAAATCAAAGGAGTGAAAGGGTCAGACCCTTACGAGCACAGAGTGGACAAAAGACGTTAGCGTGCTCCCCAACTTTCACCACGCTCAGATTTATAATTACACGGTTCTTGGAGTGAGTGCATACACTCATGAAGTTTAGTAACTTCAGGTCACTGCAACAAGCCCAGGTACAGTTTACCGATGGATGGGTGCAGGACCTTGAAATGCACCGAAAGAAAGACCATCGTACAAACAAAGTTTACCAGTCTCACAAATCGTCTTCATAAATACACATTCGTTAACCGTTTATTAATAGGACCTTTGAGCTCAACGGTAATTAATTAGTAGTGGAAATAATTTCTGGTTCATCACAGAAATGTAGCAGTGACAACAATACTGTATGCTGTAATCGTACTGGGCAATTAGTGATACAAAAAAACCTGTTTTATCCTGTGAATAAAAGTATATGTTTTTGTCAATGTACCATAATAACAGAAGCGAAACGCAATATTGTGTCAGGATAATTCACTGTTTATGCACAATAAATAAAGGAGCATAGCACGACAATTTCTGTTCAGCGCCAGACTTGCTTGTAACCTATATCACCAATTAAGTTAAGAAAAATGACGTATTAACTACAACAGAAGACTGACCTTTGTGGAAATGCTTGGAGCAGACTAACCTGTGAGCTGGAGTGTTCTGGGACGTTATATTTGCTCTTTGAATGGCTGCAATCCAGGCCACCCGTCGCCTCTTTGTTACTTCGGAAACATGGCTCGAACTATTTCTCTTCAACGACGTAATCCGATAACAATCGATCTCTTTACCCGTCGGCTTCCCGTGGCTGTCATGCGACCGGCTATTGCAGTTAATAATACAACAGCTTCTTGCCATTTTTTGTGTTTCTTTTTATCGCTGTGTAATTGATTTCAATTGAAAGCCTGCGAGCACTAGTACCTCTTGCCACGAGTTCCCAGAATCCTTTGTGGTTTTACCCCTGAATCACGTCACATTTTCAATCTCTATACCCGCCTCCATCATATCAGCAGGCCTGTGGGCTACAGCTCCCACTGTGTGACTTTATTAAACACACGAGGGGGGATCTACGTTACAGTCCTCCTGTATTTGTTGGGTAGGTCGGGGGATGGTTTGGTAACATTTAGCCGCCTTCAGAGTGAATGGTAGCATCACACAGTCACAGATACCTGCTGATCAGTATCATCCAATCAAACTCGAGCTCTGCCTTCTTGGATGCTCTGCAGTCTTTTGTGGTGAGCGTGGATACATACCAGTGCATTACTTAGAGCTTTTCTGATTCAAGTCTTTCTGCAGCTTCCATAAGTGACATCTTGTGTGGAGCTTACACATAAGATCATCGGTGGTTTGATGGCTCGTTACCAACGTTTCATGTCAGGAGCACCTTTAGAAATATATTTACTTAGAAAGTAAAGGCCACACCCCTAATCATGTAGACTTTAAGCCTTGAACCAGGTGGTGCTATGAACGGGGACATTATCTATCAAGACCAGCTGGGTCACCTGTGTGTGGGCGGGACACACCTGGTTTAGTTGATTACTTTGGGCTGAGATCAGTGTGATCTTTATTGATTATTGATTGGACACTGACACAGGTGTGCACTTTGAAATTAGACTTTAGTTTGGGTTTGTCTGTAAAGGGTTAAAACTCCTGTACAAGTTTTAGGAGAGGACCATTAACAGTTATTGATCAGAGGACCGGAGAATAAAGAGGGCAGGCGATCGATCACTGAACATTATGATTAATTACACCTGCTACACACATACACACAAGGCAGAGTGTGTGTACCCTCAGGCAGCGTTTTCTTCTCTCTCTCATCACTCTACCAGCGTACACACACACACACACACACACACACACACACACACACACACACAAAGAGGGTGTGGAATGTGATGGAAAGACTGCGTGTGTGTGTGTAAGAGAGAGAGATCCCTGGAGGTGTGTGTGTGTGTTTGTGTCATTTCCTGTCGAGGCGAAGAAGAAGAATGCCCGACAGCATGTGATCCCTCTGAAACTCTCAGCTTTGTTTCTGTGATGAGATGAGGGCGAACAAACGGAGCGGGACGGACAGACAGGAAGACGGCGAGCGTCAGACTAGCTCGCCGTAAGCAGCTTCCACGCATGTAGAAACGAGAGCAATGTGAGAACATGTTTCAGTCGGACTGAATACAGCTGACGTACAGTGCTGCTGTCAGAGTAAAGGTGGACGGTGTCAGAGCAACAGTGTTGTAAATCAAGCGCACCCCTCTGTCTTCTAGCTGTTTACTTCCTTTGGGGAGAACATGAGTGTTGAAGCTCAGCAGTGTCCTGCAGGTGATCCTTACCTGCACCTTCACCTGTGGTTTGACCTTTCATGAATGATCAGTTAACACAGTTCATTTATAAAGGTGTTACGACCCGTCTAGGGCCAGGCCATAACATGAGCGAGGCACTCGCTTCCCCCCCAAGACCCAAGCAGTCACACGAAACCAATCCGTTAGATATGAGGTGATTTATTTACAATGTGAATAAAGAGAACCAAAACGGGAGTGTCAACACTTCAGGGTGAGCCAAGGCCAAAACAATAAACAAAACAAACCTACACAAATCCCGCACCCCTGACCTTACCAAAACAAAGTCAAAAATAAAGACAGAGTCTGACCTCCTTAACTAACTCAAAACAGGAGAAAACGGGTGATCAAAAGAAATGGCAGCTCACCCCTACCCACTCCACTTCCACAACTTTCAAGCGTATACTGCAGCCAGCGGCTACCACAGGACTACTGCTGGGTGATGAGGAGAAACGCGAGGGCCTCTCCCGCTGTAGCACTCCAGCCTCCTTTTAATGGGCGGGTCCTCCAGCTGGATCCAATCACGCCGGGGCAGTATGTCCACGCACCAATCGGAACAGGGCCCTGGCACAGCTAAATTAACATAGAAAAAACACAACACCTGCACAAACAAACACATGGACATACAAGTTCGTAACAAAGGAAAAAACCCTAACCCTCTCCTGTTCATGCCAGTCTAGCTCATTAAACTAAAAGTACCATGCAGCACCAAACCAACAATCAACCACATCAGCTGCTGACAGGACTTGGATCTGGTGATCGCCACACTCCTCCCCTAAGGAAAAGCGACTTCTAGCCTGAGTAATATTATTATTTTTTATCATTTCATATTAGTTCTTCGTGCTGTGATGTGTCCTCCTCTTCATCATTGGTTACAAATGTCAGCAAGTTTTTGTTTTGATCCTCCCCGCCTGTTTTGCTGTTACGTTCCTCGGGATACCCAGATGTTAGCAAAGTATTAGTGCTGGTGTCTGGAAAGCCCAAAAAGTTCTCATCCACAGTTTCCTCCTCGAATATTTCTTTCAAATGGTGTTGTTGTTGCTCCTCCAGTTGTGTGGCTGTGGGATAACAAGGTGTTAGTTTTGAGACATGGACTATCATATCCTCCCCCAAATCCTCCAAAACTACTGGACCAACCTGCTGCACCACCCGGTCCTTGCCATTTGGGAGCCAGCTTGGCAGTGAAAAACTGTAAAGTGCCAGGAGGATTGCCATGATTTATACATTGGGGAAACCAAACAGTGTTGTGCGGAAGGCACAAAACAGAAGAGCTACCTCGTCAGGCCAGGACTCTTCAGTCTATTTACACCTACAGGCCAGTGGACAGTTTCAATGATGAGGATGTACACATCCTGGATAGGGAGGAACGCTGGTTTGAGGAGTGCTGTGATTGCAGCCATTCCCCAACTCTCTGTGAATGGTACTCATGGCCACTGATCAGTGGTCTTTGATCAATGATCTTTGATCAGTGGTCAATGGTCCTTTTGCATATTAATGATCATAAACTGACCTCACAGCCCGTTGTTAGTCAGTGCTGCTGGTGTCAGTCATTACTGTTTATAAGGTTGGAAACCTGCAGTCAACTGAGACTGAAGGAGTTCAACTCAATTCAAATTTCAATTATATAGCACCAAATCACAACAATGGTAGCCTCAAGGTGCTTTATATTGTACAGTAGATCATACAATAATACATACTGTACAGAGAAAAAACCCAACAATCATATGACCCCCTATGAGCAAGCACTTTGGCCACAGTGGGAAGGAAAAACTCCCTTTTAACAGGAAGAAACCTCCAACAGAACCAGGCTCAGGGAGGGGCGGGGCCATCTGCTGTGATTGGTTGGGGAGAGAGGAGGAGGACAGGATAAAGACAAGCTGTGTAAGAGAGACAGAGATTAATAACAAGTATGGTTCAGTGCAGAGAGATCTATTAACACATAGTGAGTGAAGAAGAAACACCCAGTGCACCATGGGAATCCCCCAGCAGTCTACAACCAACACTGAATCCTCCCTTAGCTGTAATAGGTGTAGTTGTGGCTGTCCTCTTTAGCATCTACATGGATGTTAAAATCACCCACAATAATGATTTTGTCTGAGCTCAGAACTAAATCACATATAAAGTCTGAGAAATCAGACAGAAACTCTGTGTAAGGCCCAGGTGGACGATAGATGATAACAAGTAAGACTGGTTTCTGAGTTTTATAGCTGGGGTCGACAAGGCTATGTATCAGGCTTACAAAGAATTAAAAGTCTGTCTGGGTCTTTGGTTGATTGATGACCAAAGACCACTGAGTCCACAGATGTCAAGCTCAGAAGGAGAGAGTTCCAGAGTCTGGGGGCAACTGTGGCAAAAACTCTGGGTCCCAATACAGGATCTTGTGGTACACCATAGCTCTCACGTCTGTGTAAACAAAGTCTTGTAAAAAGGTGAGTGAACTGAGTTTTCTTTTGGATCCTTACCTAGCATGTGTAATGTTCAAACTCTTATTTTGAAATTACCTGAAGTACACAGGTACGCCGGCTGTATGTGCGTGTGCTAGCTTAGCAGTTGACAGTTACGTGGATGCGCTGATCCTTATGTACTGAATAAAGTAATCTGTATGACAACTCCGAGGCGATTTCTCCATAAGTATTGAAGCCACAACAGCATGAACCTCGGGACTCCTCTATTTCTGATCGTAGATCATTTTTAAGCAATGAGATGAAGTAATGCTGGGAATTTGTTTGCCTGAAGCTCATCTAATCAGTGTGTCATGAATCTGTCCTCTCACAAACTAACTGCAGATTGTTAAAGTTAACCTAACTTGTGAGTTAAAAGTGTCGCCAATAAACTGCCTTCTTGTGAGTAAATGCTTCGAGTGTCTGTCCCGTTTGTAGCAACCGAAAATAAAATAAATTCATAATTATAATAAAGGTCAATCAAATGGACCAATATGACAAGGCCATGATGATCCACTTGGTAAAATAAATTCGCTTGGCATCTTTCTTAGCCTTAAGACAACAACTCTGATGGCTAAAGATCCAAACGGAAAGAAACCACCGGCAGAACCAGGCTCAGGGAGGGAGGGGCTATCTGCTGCGACCGGTTGGGCTGAGAGAAGGAAGACAGGATAAAAGACTGTGGAAGAGAGACAGAGGTTAATAACAAGTATGATTCAATGCAGAGAGGTCTGTTAATACATAGTGAGTGAGAAAGGTGACTGGAAAGGAAAAACTCAATGCATCATGGGTATCCCCCAGCAGTCTATTGCAGCATAACTAAAGGAGGATTCAGGGTCACCTGGTCCAGCCCTAACTATATGCTTTAGCAAAAAGGAAAGTTTTAAGCCTAATCTTAAAACTAGAGATAGTGTCTGTCTCCCGAATCCAAACTGGAAGCTGGTTCCACAGAAGAGGGGCCTGAAAACTGAAGGCTCTGCCTCCCATTCTACTTTTAATAATAATAATAATAATTGATTGGATTTATATAGCGCTTTTCAAGGCACCCAAAGCGCTTTACAATGCCACTATTCATTCACACACTGGTGGAGGCAAGCTACAGTTGTAGCCACAGCTGCCCTGGGACTGACAGAAGCGAGGCTGCCATATCGCGCCATCGGCCCCTTTGGCCAACACCAGTAGGCGTTAGGTGAAGTGTCTTGCCCAAGGACACAACGACCAGGACAGAGAGCCCGGGGATCGAACCGGCGACCTTCCGGTTACAGATACGCTTCCCAACCCCCTGAGCCATGGCAACCATGGCTCAGGTGGCTTTAAATACTCCAGGAACAACAAGTAGGCCTGCAGTGTGAGAGTGAAGTGCTCTAATAGGGTGATATGGTACTACAAGGTCATTAAGATAAGATGGGGCCTGATTATTTAAGGCCTTGTATGTGAGGAGCAGGATTTTGAATTCTGGATTTAACAGGAAGCTAATGAAGGGAAGCCAATACAGGAGAAATCTGCTCTCTTTCTAGTCCCTGTCAGGACTCTTGCTGCAGCATTTTGGATTAACTGAAGGCTTTTCAGGGAGTTTTTTGGACTTCCTGATAATAATGAATTACAGTAGTCCAGCCTGGAAGTAATAAATGCATGAACTAGTTTTTCAGCATCACTCTGAGACAGGATATTTCTAACTTTAGAGATGTTGCACAAATGGAAGAAAGCAGTCTTACATATTTGTTTAATATGTGCGTTGAAGGACATGTCCTGGTCAAAAATGACTCCAAGGTTCCTCACAGTGTTACTGGAGGCCAAGGTAATGCCACCCAGAGTAAGAATCTGCTTAGATACCATATTTGTAAGATTTTCAGGGCCGAGTACAATAACCTCAGTTTGATCTGAATTAAGAAGCAGAAAGTTAGCGGCCATCCAGGTCTTTATGTCTTTAAGACATTCCTGCAGTTTAACTCATTGGTGTGTGTTATCTGGCTTCATGGACAGATAGAGCTGGGTGTCATCTGCATAGCAGTGTAAATGTATGCTATGTCTTCTAATGATGCTGCCTAAGGTAAGCATGTATAATGTAAACAGAATTGGTCCTAGCACTGAACCCTGTGGAACTCCATAATTAACCTCAGTGTGTGAAGAGGACTCTCCATTTACATGCACAAACTGAAGTCTATTAGATAGATATGATACAAACCACTGCAGCACAGTACCTGTAATACCTACAAGGCGATCGTGGCTCAAGAGTTGGGAGTTCGCCTTGTAATCGGAAGGTTGCCGGTTTGAGACCCGGCTTGGACAGTCTCGATCGTTCTATCCTTGGGCAAGACACTTCACCTGTTGCCTACTGGTGGTGGTCAGAGGGCCCGGTGGCGCCAGTGTCCGGCAGCCTCGCCTCTGTCAGTGCGCCCCAGGGTGGCTGTGGCTACAATGTAGCTGCCATCACCAGTGTGTGAATGTGTGTGTAAATGGGTGGATGACTGGATATGTAAAGCGCTTTGGTGTCCTTAGGGACTAGTAAAGCGCTATATAAATACAGGCCATTTACAGCATGCTCTAATCGCTCTAATAGGATATTATGGTCGACAGTATCGAACGCTGCACTGAGGTCTAGTAGGACAAGCAGATGATCTGTTAGCTGTTTGACAACTACTCTTTCAAGGATTTTTGATATGAAAGGAAGGTTGAAGATTGGCCTATAATTAGCTACAACTGCTGGGTCTAGAGATGCTTTTTGAGTAAAGGTTTAACTACAGCCAGCTTGAAGGCCTGTGGTACATAGCTGATTATTAGAGATAGGTTGATCATATTTAAGATCGAAGAATTAATTAATGGCAGGACTTCTTTGAGCAGTTTTGTAGGAATGGGGTCTAAAAGACACGTTGATGGCTTGGAGGAAGTAATTATTGAAGTTAACTCAGAAAGATCAACTGGAGAAAAAGAGTCTAACTTAACATCAATGGTACTAAGAGTAGCTGTAAATAATATTACATCTGTGGGATGATTACTGGTAATTTTTTCTCTAATGATAAAAATTTTATTTGTGAAGAAGTTCATGAAGTCATTACTAGTTAACGTTAAAGGGATTGTTGGCTCAAAAGAGCTCTGACTTTTTGTCAGCCTGGCTACAGAGCTGAAGAGAAACCTGGGGTTGTTCTTATTTTCTTCAATCAGTGACGAATAGTAAGATGTTCTGGCTTTGTGGAGGGCTTTCTTATAAAGCAGCAAACTATTTCTCCAGGCTAAATGATGATCCTCTAAATTTGTGACACGCCATTTCCTCTCCAGATTACGAGTCATCTGCGTTAGGCTACGTGTTTGAGAATTATACCACGGAGTCAGGTACTTCTGATTTGAGGCCTTAGTTTTCACAGGAGCTACAGTATCCAGAGTCGTACGTAGTGAGGAGGTAAAATTATTAACAAGATGATCGACCTCTGTTGGGGTAGCGTTCAGATAGCTGCTCTTTCACGGTTCTGGGTCGGTTCGACACAGCATTTTAAGTTTATTATGTTTTGGGTTTATTTTTGCATTATGGAGTGTTTTGGGGTTCTCTGGTGTTTTGATTATTTACGATAGATTATATTACTGTGGTTCTGGTTTAGGGTTTTGTTCACAGGGTTTGTGTTCTCATGTTTTGTGTGGGTTTAGTTCTGTGTCTGGTCTGCGTCTTTGTGTAGTGATGTCTTGTTCCTGTTTTATTGTGAAGGTCTGCGTCTCATGTGGGTGTGTTCAGTTTACCTCCCTTGTCTCGTCTCGTTAATTACTCCCAGCTGTGTGTAATCTCCCCGTTTCTCTTAGTGTATTTAAGTCGTGTCTTCTGCTGTAGTAGTCACTGATCCGTCTGTGCATCCATCGTGTTTCATCCATGTGTTCTCCCTGCTGTCCGTCATCACTTACCTCCGCCCATCCTTCTTCATGTTCATGTCCTGGTTCGTGTTTTGTAATTTAGTTGTTCCCAGTTCAGATAGTCTGCAGTCCAGTTTGCCGTTTTTCTATTTTGTACTTTACTTTCAATAAACCACCTTCACACCTTTACAAGCAGTCTGTGTTTGGATCCCTCTTCATTATCTCCACACAGCTTACTTCACTCGCTGTGACATGCTCTGCTCTATGAGCATTGAAGATGATAACAGTGGGTGGATTATATTCTTAAACTTAGTTACAGCGCTTTCAGAAAGACATCTACTTTGATAAAGTCTACTCTCCACCGCTGTGTAATCAATTATTGTAAATGTAAATGTTATCAGGAAATGATCAGACAGGAGAGGGTTTTCAGGAAACACTGTTAAATGTTCAGTTTCTATGCCATATGTTAAAACAAGATCTAGAGTGTGATTAAAGTGGTGGATGGGTTCTTTTACATTTTGACAGAAGCCAATTGAGTCTAATAACAAATTAAATGCCATGTTGAGGCTGTCATTTTTAGCATCTACATGGATGTTAAAATCACCCACAATAATTATTTTATCTGAGCTCAGAACTAAATCAGATAAAAAGTCTGAGAAATCAGACAGAAACTCTGTGTAAGGCCCAGGTGGACGATAGATGATAACAAGTAAGACTGGTTTCTGAGTTTTACAGCTGGGGTGGACGAGGCTAAGCATCAGGCTTTCAAATGAATTAAAAGTCTGTCTGGGTCTTTGGTTGATTAATAGGCTGGTGTGAAAAATTGCTGCCACACCTCCCCCTCGGCCTGTGCTTCGAGGTTTCTGGTAGTTAGAATGACTCGGGGGTGTTGATTCATTTACACTAACATAATCATCCTGCTGCAACCAGGTTTCTGTAAGGCAGAGTAAATCAATTTGTTGATCAATTATTAAGTCATGTACTAACAGAGACTTGGAGGAGAGAGACCTGATATTTAATAATCCACATTTCACTGTTTTACTCTTTGGTTCAGATGTGGATACTGTATTGTTCTTTCTTTGTAATTGTTTATGTTTAAGTTGTTTGTTGCTGGTTTTTAGTTTGTTTTTTGTCTTTTTGGAAGCTGACACAGTCTCTATGGAGATGGGTTTTTGGGGGGTAGCAGGAGGAGAGAAGCTGCAGAGAGGCGTGTAAGACTGCAACTCTGCTTCCTGGTCCCAACTCTGGATAGTCATATTTTGGGAGGTTTAATAAATTTGTCCATATCTCTAGAAATGAGAGCTGCTCCATCCAAAGTGGGATGGATGCCGTCTCTCCTCAGGAGTCATCAGGAGTTCTTATTTATTGAATTTTATTATTTATTGAATTTTATTGTTTTATTTATATTTTGATATTGCTAGGGATGATGCAATGATCGGGGACCATTCTTCATTTCGTTGTTCTCGTGACAATGACAATAAAGTTTCTGATTCTGATTCTGATCAGGAGTCACCTGATGATGATGATGATGATGATGATGATGATGATGATGATGATGAAACGTTCCTCCCACTGAAGACATCCAGGTGAACAGAACCAACGTTCTGGGGGATTTTCTGTTTCCTCACCTGGATGATTGAGCATCAGAACATGTCACTCAGAAATGTTGTTTGTCAGCTGGTGTATAGTGTGTGTTCAGATGCCGCACACAGCAGCAGCTGGAGAAGGGCAGCCAATCAGACAAAGAAGGATTAATCTGAACTCTGAATCATGCAAAGCTGCTCTGGTAGAATAAAGCGCAGGATGTCGACATGAAACATTAAAACCACACGTCAGAGTCACAGTCCGGTCTCTCTCACACTCACACACACACACACACACACACACAAACAAACACACACAAACACACACCTCTTTCTGCAGTGTTGGGCGATCATGAGATGAGATTGGTTTTCTGTTTGAGAGAGAGAGCTTACTGTGTGTGTGTGTGTTTGTTATATAGATGCACATGGATAGAAGCAAATGAAACAGATTGTGTCTGGTATCTGTTGATGAGCTAACACTGCCCAGCGGGACGAATGTGTGTGTGTGTGTGTGTGTTTAATGTGCCTTCTGTTACAAAGAAAGAAAATGAGCCTTCCCGCTATTTAATGTCAACGCTTTCAGATGACGGCTCCTCACACACAGGCGCGTGTGCGTGTCGGCATGAATGGAAGGATTTAGACATCTTTGAGTCACAGAGGAAGGAGGAGGTTTACATCTATTATTCTCCTGTGTGTGTGTGTGTGTGTGTGTGTGTGTGTGTGTGTGTGTGTGTGTGTGTGTGTGAGAGAGAGAAAGAGAGAGAGAGAGCATGCTGGGAAATGGTAATGAACTGGAACTGTCTCACTCTGAAGAACATTATATGTTTACAAGCTGCTCTCTGCTGACGAGCGAGAAACAAGGTGGAAGTGCGACTTGAACGTCTGTATCAATGAAGCGATTAATCAATGAGGTGATTGATTTGCTGATTACTGGTCGAGCGTTCGGGTTTCCTGCTTCGTTCTGAGGATGTTGGTGCGTCTTGTACATCAGTAAATGAATGGCAAACGGGCCGCAGTCTTTCTGTAATGGAACTAAACACAGTACAAACACGCGTGACCCAGTTACTCTGAATACATCATCACATGTAGGTGCAAAGTATACGAGCTGATAATGTGATTTCAATAAATAAGTATAAAAACCCACACCTGGAATAAATAATGGGAGAAAAATACTAATAAAGTCTATAAATAAAAATGTCCAGATGAAAGTGATGCAGCAGTGAGTAGCAGAGTCTTCAGAGCTGATTAAACTTTCTGTGTAATTATTTCAACAGCATGCTACACACAGAGTCCTGTGGGGGTCCCGTGGGGGGCTGTTGGGGGCTGTGGGGGGCTGTGGGAGGAAGAGACTTGAAGAAATAAATATGTGGTTAACGTTCCAGCTGATGTATGAGGAGAAAGAAGGAACTGCACGAGCCTTAAATCAGTTCCAGTGTCCAAGCATCCAGAAGTGTTTCTACACCAGCTCTAATTTCTGTTTCTTCATCGGCTGGAAGACAGAACACAGACTGGAGACTGCTCACCTAGTTAATTTAAAGCATGGAGTGGGGTTCATATCGCAGGTTTTACTCTTTACTTCTCATTTTCCACAGTTCATAACAATAATCATAAGATTCATTTTATATCATCCAAATAGAGAGAGGGGGAAATAACAGCCTCACTTCTAAACCACTGAAGAAGAAATGATCGTATTGATGAGGTTCTGTAAGCACAGTGTAGTCGATCCTGTGATCGCATTAATGTGCCATTAGTATGCAGCATCTCCGTGTCTCAGTCTTTAGGTGGGACTTGCTGTGATGGAGGTGATGAACCCACTAACTCTGCTCATATGAGTGAGATCCAGCCAGGTTTCTGCTGCCGACCAATGTTTGTCTCATCGTCAGTGGGGCTGTCCGTAGATATTTGAGCCTCTGTGGATCCGAGAAAATCCAAATTTGTTTTTTGTCTGCTGTACAATCTTTGGAAATGGTTCCAAGAAATCACTCAAAGCGAACCCCGTCCGCAGCCTTAAAGCCGGGGCCTTCAGGAACAGTTTTTCCTTAATCCTATCTGTGGTTTCACCTAGGGCTGCTCAATTAATCTAATTTTAATCACGATTACAATCTGGGCTTTCAACGATCATTAAAAATTATTAGCACCTCCCTCATACTTTACTCTCGCGCTGCTCCGTGTGGCAAATCGAGCGCACCTCTGTGCATTTAAGAGGACCCGAGGGAAGCTCGGAAAGCTAAGCAGAAGTTATTTGGAGAGGAGAGTGACTGCCGTTGGTTGAAAAGAGAGGTAAAAAAAAAACTTCAGTGGTGTGGAAACATGGGTTCGCGGAGTCAGACGTGGATCAAGTAGACATAGTGTGTAAACTTTGCTACAGTGTAGCTGCACCACAGAGCAACACTGCAAAGTTCACTAAACATAGATGTTTACATTTTTCATTTATATTTTATATTGCAAACATTTGCACTGTTCAGTATTTGCACACTATTTTATATTATTTTTTAAAGTCATTATTCAATACATTGTTATTGTTAACCCTTTAAAGCAGGTCAGAGCGGCATGCTCCGTTTTGTGTAACTATTTTTGAATCCCTGTAGAACCGGAACCATGTAAGCTAGCACAATAATTTTTTTTGCATATGAAACCAGAGGAATTGTACTTACATCTTATGCCATCAGCTTGTCCTCGGTCACGGTTTCCTTCCACATAAAGCTTTGCAGAAATTGCATAAAAAGCGCTTGCAGGAACAAAAACATAATATTCCAGAAACACGCTTTGCCGATCTGATCAGCTGTTCGTAACACTTCCCACATTGAAACAGACGTCAGCGCGAACTATCGCATGTCCGCCATTTCCTGCCCGAAACAGGAAGTGATGTCATTTTCGTGGAAAATGTAGTTTTTTACTTGTAGGCTTCAAAAGCCTATACTGGTGTTTTTATAAGTCATGTTTGACTTTATGCTTTTCTGAATAGTTTCTGGGATGCTTAGAACTCGAATTGCACTGCTGGAAATAGTTTATTTTGATGCACCTGCTGTTTTCTTTGCAAATTTGCATCACAGGATTGTTTTTTCGTTTTTCCTGCAGTATATAAAAATTGCTGTATCTCCAAAATAAAACTATGAAGACACTCAAAATAAATTTCCTGTTGTTGTAAACTATTTTTTGCAACTTTATTGTATTTAAAGTTTTGAGGGATAAACCTCTTAAATTTCTCCAAGTAGAAATATATGTAAAAAAAAAACAAAAACGATTTTCAATTTTTTTGTAGTTTATTGCACTTTTTTGCAATGAATGTAGTTACTATGGGCTATAACAGTTGTATTGATGCATAGCAACTTGAAATGCTCCCACAAATGGCACTACAGCATGTAAAAAAATAATATAAGCTCTGGCGGACTTGGTAGGTCTTAAAGGGTTAAATAAATATCATCAAATAATCGAGATCTCAATTTCAGTGAAAATAATCGTGATTATCATTTTTGCCATAATCGAGCAGCCCTAGTTTCACCTAAGGTAACTGAGCATCTGTCTGTCTCTTTTTCAGCTTGTCTATCTGGTCGGTCTCCTGACTGCACGCTGGTCCAGTCCAAAGAAGATGACTTTGACTGGGAGCAGGGAGACACCCGAGACCGATTGGCCACCCCCTGGATCCCTGCAGGTACTGTTTGTCTTTCTGAAAGCACCGTCAGGGCCCCGCAGTCCTCCTGCAGTCCTCCTGCAGTCCTCCTGCAGCTCAAAGGTTCCCCGGGTGCTCCTCAGCACGATTCCCTCTAAGCTGAGCGCATGACTGCTGACAGTGTCTCCACATGCAGAAAATCAGCGAAATAAAATAAATACATGTATTTACTTTAATTCCAATTCAGGCTGTATTTTTTTTTTGTGCGCAGCGCAGATTTTCTGTGTGGGAACACCATGTCAGCAGTGTGCAATTGCTCATGCGCTCAGCTTAGAGGGAACATTGCTCCTCAGGGAACCTTTCTGGGTCTCCTGAAGCTGGGTCTTGGTGGTGCATGCATGTCTTCCTCTGACTCTTAAAAACCCTGAAGTACGTTTGTGTTGTGACACACATACATTGGTCATCAGCATATCTTTGCCTCTGCGGTTCTGCTGTTGCTCATTTAATCAATCCTGTGCTCGATGAGCCGAGGCTTATAAGTACTTACTGTTTACAACAAGGTGCAATCCTCTGGGTATGTCGTTAAACAGCTCGAAGAGATGCTTGAGTCTGAAAACAAACTCTGGACTACTGAAAGCAGGAACGCCGCTCTAAATGGGAAATGGCTGCATCAACCAGGTGCAAGCCTGATCCAATCACAGAGCGCCAGACCGAGCTGTGTACGCATCAGTCTACAACCAAGCCCCCAACCCTTTGTCAGACACACGGGCTTCACACCAACGCCCCTATAAATGGCATGTTTATGCTCTGCATGCCTAATGGCGTTACCTGTCACTGCGTGCCACACACCTGTAACACGGTCAGTTAGGCTAACCTCGGTCGTGACCGTAATTCGTCCCGAGCAGCCGAGGACGGCAGTCGTAACCAGACAGAGAGGGAGTGTTCTCCCTATAATCAACTATTGTACAGGTCCTTAAACACAGCACTGCAGCGCTTTGCACCTGAAGGCAGCACTGAGGGAAAAGCTGCTGCAGCCTTCCTTTTGTCTGCTATTGACCTGCCACTGTGTGTGTGTGTGTGTGTGTGTGTGTGTGTGTGTGTGTGTGTGTGTGTGTGTGTGTGTGTGTGTGTGTGAGCGAGCCGCCATTTGTCACATGCTCACAGAGGTTACCCTGCTGACGAATGAGAATGCAGCACTCTTAAATCACAGAGCCAATCACGTGAGAGACAGGCTGACCGAGGACACACAGAAAGGAGGTGGTTACTGTCCTGTTTAATGTGAGTTATAGAGGAGGTGGAGGAGGAGGAGGCGGGAGGAGAGTTTGTCACCTTTACTCTTTTCCAATAAAAGAGGGTTTTTTTGTGTTTCACTGTGTGTGTGACTAATTGCAGCCAATCCAAGCAATCAGAGAGCAAACAGCTTCTCTCCCAGTGGACACACACACACACACTCCTCCTCGCTTCGATCTCCTCCTGGCTGATGTGTGGAGCAGTGAGCAGGACAAGACAGGGCATTAAATCTAACACACCCTCCACAGCAGAGGCCAAACTCAGCCTTCTCCCAGCTGAGCTCGCTTCGGAGGAAAAACTGACCAATCTATTCAATTCAGTTTTATTTATACAGCGCCAAATCACAACTACAGTCTCCTCAACGGCGCTTTATATTGTACAGTAGACCCTACAATAATACTAGAGAGAAAAACCCAACAATCATATGACCCCCGATGAGCAGCACTTTGGCAACAGTGGGAAGGAAAAACTCCCTTTTAACAGGAAGAAACCTCTGGCAGAGCCAGGCTCGGGGAGGGGCGGGGCCATCTGCTGCGACTGGTTGGGGTGAGCCTCAGCTTCACCCGAATCTGAAGCTGAGGTTCTGTTTGGAGGTGATGGGTTCAACCAGAGACAGCTGTTATCGGGTCAGAGTTCAGAGCCGCAGTTTGTTAAAGCTGTTAATAAACCTCACTGATCTGGAGACAGTCAGTGTTAAAACATCTGGAACATGTGGAGCTTCGTGGAAGCACAGACACAAAGCAGTAACATGCAGGAGTGATCTCAGCTCGTTTGTCAATTTCAGCAGCTCACATCTGATTCTTTAAATCAAATATAATGTTTCAGGCCAACGGCAGGCGGTGCTTAATATTTATTTGATATTTGTTCTGGTGCCTTTGGGCGCATGCCTCTCTTCTGTCTGTGTCCGAGGCTGCCGAGGACCAGCGTCGCTCCACCGCCTTTACTCTAAAAACAGACACTTTATCAATGGGACTTCTGCATGTGATATCGGTGGGAGGAAAACATCCACACAGACAGCATTCTCCAGTGAAAGTGGTGGTTTAATACTGCAGACACACACACACACACAGAGCTGCAGCGAAGAATCGATTGACCAGTGATTGCAGGCTCCATTTAATGTTCTTATAAATGGTACAAGTTCAATCTAATCTGAGCCATGTAGCGCCGGCTTGCTCTCTGCTGTCAGTGTGAACAACAGTAATCTTCCCTAATACTCTTTCCTGCTGCACACACACACACACACACACACCGTCTCAGCCTCTGGACTGACTATGTTTCTTGCTCTGATTTCTTTCTGTCGTTAGCTGTTTGTTACTGCTCACGACGAGCTGATAAACTTCATCCCCTCCTCATCGTCAGCCTGTTCCAGCTGAGATTTTTAGATCATTTAACCTGATCCTGGAAAGCAACTTTGCTAATCTTTCTCTTTGGTGACTAGCACGTCTGGTCAGCTAAAAATAAACGAGTCCAGACCAGATCAGATGCTGGTAACGCCATGACATCACGGGTATATTTAGCTTCCTTACAGACCAGCTGAAGCAGCTGAGTGCAGTGAGCCAACAGTACAGTAATTATTAGTTTTGCAGGGAAAGCAGTTGAGGCAGTGGAAGATGTTCCTGAGGTTTGTTTCTAGTTTGTCAAGTTGAAAACCAGATGTTCATAAATAACAGTCTTCAGAGCCTTTCAGTGTTCCCAGTTCAGTTAGTCTGGTCCATTTCTACAACCTGTTTACTCAGTTTATTAATAGCTGGGTCAGTCAGACCTGCAGCCAACAGTGACAACAGGAATATCAGGGCGCGTTTCCAGAGCTGTGAGAAAACAGGCTTGAACCCAACAGAGTCTGGACCTGAACCCAACATAGTCTGGACCTGAACCCAACGGGGTCCAGATATGAACTCAACAGAGTCTGGACCTGAACCCAACGGGGTCCAGATATGAACCCAACAGAGTCTGGGCTTTAACCAGCTTTCTCTTGGAAATGAGGTGCACATTTCAATGAGACTTTTTACCCGTATAAATAAAGGATAATAAATACAACCCAGCAATGTCCAGTCCTGATCGCCACACGGTCTAACCTGACTAAAGGATTCTGTGAGTAAGAACAGGAGAACCATCCAGGTGAACTGTTTATTTGCACCTATGATATTATACCTCAGGGAGGACACCCCTACAGCAGAAATAAGCACTGTTTGGGTCTTTAGAGTTAATTTTCCCCATTATAACACCTGTTCACATTTCATTAAGGCTTAAACTTTATTAAGGACGTGGCTTCTCGTTTAAGGTTCATAATGAGGTCAACATAAAGATTAACTGTAAGTGATCCACATTTTGCTCTACAGGTTCATTCTGCTGTCTCTGGACAGTTTTTAATTGATTCATTTGCAGGAGGACTTTGACCCGAGTCAGAACCTTCAGATGTGGCCCACTGGTTCTTCACAGGTGCTGTGGTGGTGCTGTTTGCTGGTTCTATGAGGTTCTCCGGTCGTTGTTTATTTCTGTTTTTTGCTCCAATAAGGGTGGGGATACACACACACATGCAGTCACACACACATGCCTTTTGGTGAGTGTGTGTGTCTCTGTGGGGTTCAGGGTATATTAATATTTCTAATAGGGCTGTTATCAGCTCACTGCCAGCTGTACACAGCAAACACACACACACGCAGGGAGGCTCCAAGGCAAATATATACACTACACACACACACACTCGGTCTGTCTGTTGTGTGATAACTCCCACAATGCCTTTCTGTGTCAAAGAGACCTGGAGGTCAAAACCACTTTTTTCTCTCTGTGCGTGTGTGTTAAAAAAATACAAGCTGTTGTAAACAACACACACAGACACACACACACACACACACGAGTGTGCAGACACACAGTTTGTGGCTTTAAAGTGAATTTGAAAAGAGATTAGACACACACACACACACACAGCTGCAGGTAAACACTGTTTAAAGGTGGGTGAGAGAGAAGAGAGTTTAAAGTTTGGACTGTTTCACAAATAAATGAGAGAAAAGAAAACTCAGTGTGTGTGTGTGTGCGTGCGTGCGTGTGTGTGTGTGTGTGTTTTGGGTTAATTAGTGTGTTAAAGGGTTTATCAGCGTGTCGGCATGCAGTAGATTCACTCTTTGAACATGACTCTGTGTGTGTGTGTGTGCGTATGTGTGTGTGTGTGTGTGTGTGTGTAGTGTATAAAGCCACTATCAGCATCCTGCCAAAAGCAATTAAAGCCTCATTCAGGGAGTTTAAACACATGGAGTGACTGCAGCTGAAATCCGACCAATCAGAGGAGAGGTCACACTGACACACCAGCTCCCCATTGGCCAATTTAAGTAAATGTGGGACTGCTCCTTCAAACCTGTTGGCCGGGGATTCTGCCCGACGTTTGTGTGGATGCTTTCAGAAAGTTTAACACACATTCGCCGCCTGAAATAAACCTCTGAGAGCAGGAAACACACACACACTTCCTGCTGTGTGTGTGTGTGTGAGAGCGAGAGTAAATACGGTGCAGCTGCCTCTCCTCACGTCTCGGTACAGCTCGGGTAATAGAATTACTGCCTCCATCTGCGCGCGTGTGTGAGCTGGGTGTGAGGTGATTGGTTTACAGATGGTAGGGGTCGTATATTATTGGCCCACAGGTGAGAGGGGGCGGGAGGTTAACGAGCAGAAGAAACGCCAGGACACGAACGGGGGCTGTGTGTGTTTGTTTCTCTTTCTGCCTATGGTCTGATTGGACGATAGCGAGAAAGAGGAGGCGGAGCTGTGTCTCAGGTGCAGAGAGTTTGAAGCGCTCGCTCGGGCCTTTGAGAACGTGATGAAGATCAAGTTTGGCCGAGTGTTCGATCCGAGCGCCTCCACCTCCTGCAGCTCTGATTGGTCGGTTTGGTGTTCACTCACTGATTAGCAGCAGCGTTTTCTAGCACCACCACAACATGCCTCATTCACACTTTCATACAAATACTAACATTCACACTCCCATGAATGCATCAGCAGTAACTCAGGGTTCAGTGTCTTGCTTGAGGACTCTTTGGCCTGGAGCAGCCAGGGTTTGAACCGCCGACTGGTAGACGATGTACCTCCTGAGCCACACCCACCCGTGTCTTTCTCCACCCATAACCTGCACCTAAACGCAGACAAACAGAGCAGACCCCAGCCTTGCTCACAGGATCAGACCCTGAGCCGGGCCCCTTGGGCCCACTCACACCTCATACCTGAAATCTTTCTCTGCTGAATCACACACTGCTGTTTGCCCTGCAGCATGCCTCAGTTACTACAGAAACAGCAGACACACACAGCACATGCGTGTGTTTACCCTGACACACCTACAACTACACACACACAGATGTGTGACCAAAGAAGTCAGAATAATCCCTAGGAGCTCCACAGACACGTCCACACATCAGCGACGTCATTCACCTTTGAATGAAGGTGTTTCAGTGCTCACATGTATCAGCTGACAGCACGCTGACACATGTGACCATTTCACAGTCCGAGCTCTGACTCTGGGTTTTTCAGGCTATGACGTGCCGGGAACTGTGACACAGTTAATTCTGCAGAGTGGCAAAAAACAAACACAACAAACTGCTGTCATCATTTTACAGAAACAAAGAAACATGGCATTACATGACTGTAACACAGAGACGTCCAGGTCACACAGGAAACGACCATAATCCAATCATTCTGCCTCATTTCTGCTCTGCTCTACTGACTCTTTGATGTTTGAAAAATGTCCTTCAGAAAGTGATGATGAGGATGATGATGATGGTGAAGATGGTGATGGTGATGAAGATGGTGATGATGAAGATGATGGTGAAGATTGTGATGAAGATGGTGATGATGAAGATGGTGATGATGATGGTGAAGATGATGATGAAGATGGTGAAGATGATGATGATGATGATGATGATGGTGAAGATGATGGTGATAATGGTGATGATGATGGTGATGATGATGATGATGATGGTGGTGAAGATGATGATGATGATGGTGAAGATGATGATGGTGAAGATGAAGGTGATGATGGTGATGGTGGTGATGGTGGTGGATTGTGTTCATGTGTGACTGATGGTTTGAATGTATTATGTCAGTATTTTATGATTATATCTGAAATGAAATCAGAAAAACAAAGTGAGTCTTTTAACACCAGGAAACTGAAAACCTCATCCTGAAAACAGCTCTGATGTTTGTCAGGAAGACAAATGGGGTCTTCTAATTGGCTGTAGATGAAGGTTCAGTCAGCTGTTGGGCCGTGTTAAACATGGAGTGAGGCGCGAGCTGTGAGACAAACACTAATCAGCCGCAGACGCACAAATGGCTGATTTGAGAATAAACTCATCACAGCTTTTGTTCTCACTTGCTCTTCATCAGTCTGGATTGTTCTTGCTCCTTCCTCCTCCTTCTCCTTCTCCTCTTCGTCCTCCTCTTCCTTCCGTGATTAAACCTCATGTTTTTCTAATCGATTCTCCTCAAGGTCCATTGATCCACTGACACATGCACACACATTAAAACGCTCTGGTAACCAGGAAATGAAATCAAACACGAGTCTACGCTCAGGTTAAAATAGTCTCTGTGAGGAAATCATCGTTTGAAGGTTGATCAACTTTCCCAGGAAAATGCTCTGAAAGATGGGGAAGCTACAGAGTGGCATGTGGCCACAAAGCTTTTTGTGTGTGAAACATCCAAACACACACTCAGATACCTGCTGATGTCATTCACATGGAGCTCCGCCTTCTTGGACGCTCTGTTACTACAGTGACCTCACAGCAGCCATATTATTGGTCACATGATATCATTAAAAGGCTCCAACAACACACCAAAGCTCCAGCTCAGGTGAAGCTAGCCGAAAGCTGTCACCATCCACCTGTCAAAGAGGCCACGCCCCTAATAATGCAAACGTTAAGCCTACATGTGTAATGAAGTGGCATCATCAGGCTGTGAACATGTTTATGTGAATGTGGAGTCAGTGGTACGAATCAGAACTGCAGCTTTAGCTTTTTAGTTACAAATAAGTGAAAAGTCATTAAATGTGGTTTCTTTATCGAGTCTTTATTTGTCCCAAATAAGCAAAGAAAATGTTTGACGGCTCCACAGTGACCCCACCTCACCAAACCATCAAGCGATCAATCAGAAAGTCATCTGCAGATGAAGCGATGGCAACATTGAAGCGATACAACATAACTGACAGCTGACTGAAGGAGTACTGCAGTACAGTTACCATAGAGACGCCCTTCAACCCGCACACACGCTCGCTGTAAGACGACCGATTTAAATTTCATAGAAACTTTGCAGAAAGATGAAGGGAAGTGAAAGCAGTGAGCTCGGGAGATTGACAGCTGTAGTCGTGACACGGAGATGTGAAGACACAATAATGAGAGCGCGCGCACACACACACACACAGAGGAAGAGGGTGCATTCAGAGTTACTGAGCTTTAACGCAAACGTCGCGCTTTTATTCTGAAGTCTTCCAATTACAGATTTCCACTGTCGACAAAATGAGCCATTTGTTCTCACACACACACAGATCAATTATGGATTTACTGATTTATTACACTAACGAGCACCGTTTATTTTCTTATCTCCTCTTGTCAGTGATGATTTCCTGTTGTTTATTTTTTTATTTTTTTATTTTTGTGTCCTGTCTGGCACTGTAGCAATCAGAATTATTATCTGAAGGCCAAGAAAAATACCCAACAGATTTACTTTCCAAAGTGGGCCTTTTGCTATACTGGCCCACTTGATTCTCATTGTTTATTTGATCTTTATTAGTTATTTTTATTCTAAGTTATTGTAATCAGGCCAGACTGGACTCGGGGACGGGAAAGAAAAAAAGAAGAAAAGTTCGGAAGAAAGTTAACAGAAGGAGAGGGAAAGAAAACGGAGAAATAAGATAGAGAGAAAAGACAATGAAAATCTGCTTCATCACCTTTGTCTCTTTTTTTTCCCCTCTTTATCTTTTCCTGGATCACCTGTTGAGACAAAAAGAAAACAAGCAGAAGAAAACGAGAGCAATACAATAAACAACGTCATGATGATCTATGGGAATATAACAGTAAATATTAAATATTAAACATTATTATGCAGCACATAAGATCGACAGCGCACAGTGTGCTTTGAGGTAGGAGCCAAAAAGGGTGTAGTTTGTGTGTGTGTGATCACCCGTGTGTACACCTGTGCGCATGGATGCGCTTGTTTTTAAAAGGTTCCTTCATGTAATGATCTGTTAGAGGGTGTGGGGGGGCCACAGCCCCGTCCTCCAGGGCATGAAGCAGGTATGGAGGAGATCCAGACTCCAGACATCCAGAGGCCCCCAGAACACAAGAGACCAAGGACGACCAACAGAGGGGCAGCCGCGCCACTGTCCCAGTAAGAGCTGAGGAGAGTCCCAGATGAGGGCTCACTCAGCAGCTGCGGAGCAGAAGCCAGGGGGAGTTGCAGTGACGTGCCCGGGGGCTCCGCCGGCAGCCAGCTGCTCCAGAGTGACTAAGCCCCAGGCCGAGAGAACGAGGGCACCCCACCCCCAAAGTGGCCCGAGCGAGCCCCAGGCTCCAGGCCCCGATAAGCAGCCACCAAGGAGTGAGCCGGTGTGTACCTGGACGCCCATCAACGGACACAAAGACCCACCAACGCACCGATGTCTGAAGGCGTCTGCCACCGGCAGGGGAAGTGGTGGGGGGAGATAGGCCTCCTTATCTTGGAGGGCCTGAGATGTCCCCAGAGCGATGGCGTCTGACACCCAACCTGACATATAGACACAGACAAACAGGCACACACACATACAAACATCCATTCCCACCCTCATGCTCTCATATGCACTTACTCCACACTCAACCAACGTGGAGACAGACATAAAGAGACGCTGTACACACGATCACACTCCCCAAGCGTACTCTACAAACCGGGTCTAGGTACCCTTGCCCCTGGAGGGGGGAACTGCACCCAGACCCAGGTGGTGTTACCCTTTTCCCTGGGGTGGGGAGAAGCAGACCGCCCCGACTCCGCAGCAGCAGGGAGGCCCCACACTCCAGATCCCAGTTGGACGGCCAACTCCCCCTCCCAGCCCCCCTGCTCCAGCAGGCCGCAGAGAACGGGGGTGAGAGAAGACTCCAAACCTCCCTCCGCCCGCTCATATGTAGTGTTGATGCATGTGTGTTCTAAGGTGCATTTAAAACCCAGGAGGGCATGGAGCTACCTGCCAGAGAGCAGCAGGTAAGCGCATAGCCCCTCCTGCTAGCCCTCAATGTCTACGTGTATTTAAAATTGAGAGGTGGGCAACGACGCCAGGGGTGAGGTGTACACCCTGATGGTAATTTGGAGTCCGTGTAGCGTGCCCACCCCCAAGGTCCTATATGTATGTGTTATGAGAGTGTGAGTAATGTGAATGTCTAAGTTGTGGGATAAAATTGAGGCAGAGGCAGCCAGAAGGGGACAGAGGGGGGAGGCATCCCCCCCCCCCCCCCCCCCCCCCCTGCACCCTGGTGACACACCTTTACCCCAAGGCCCTGCATGTGTGGGTGATTGTGGTGGAGCGGGAAGAGGGAGGCAGCTGGAGATAGGGAAGGAAAGAAGGGAGGGGCAAGTGACCCCTCCCTGGGGCCAGCTCCCCCGCTGACCCAAGTAGGCACCCCCATACTCCGCAACCCACCAGGGAAAGGGGGCCCAGACCCATCCGGACCGGGGCCCAGTACAGCAGCGCCGCCTGGCCCACAGAGCCCGGGACAGCCCACCTGACCCCACCACAGAGAAAACTGCACCCACCCTGTCATCCACTCATCTTCCAGACTACACGAGACAATAGACGCCCAGGCTGAGATCTTCCTCCATCTCTCCTGTATCTCCCCCTGCTGCAGAGAGTTCCTGAAGAGAGGAGAGCTCCTGCAAGATGTAACAACCTCCCCCACCAGTTGAAGAGCCCCCTAGGTGGCTCGATGCACTGGCGGCACCCTGCGCCAGGGCTGGGCCCCCATACACCCACCTGCCCACAACCCCGGCAACACACAAACCAGGATCCAAGCCCCCGAGACCCAGCCAGGGCCCCAGCCCAGAGTCCGGCCCGTCCCGGACCCACCCCGGGGCAGCCAGGCTACTAGGTCAGTAACCCACATCCGTCAGCACAGACCCTCCCCTAGCCCCGCTGTACGCAGCCACGAGGAAACTGTCACCTAAGAGCCAACAGAGCCCTTAATAGGCCATGACCGCTACCCCAGGTTGAGCCCTCCAAGGAAGATGCTCCTAGGGAACTCCCCGACGCCCTAAGCCTGTCCCTACCCCCACACCAATCACAACAGCAAAGGTGGGACCAAACTATGACCCCCCCCACCCCCGCTAAGTGATGGAGCTGATCAAAGGAGCCCAGAGCAATTGATCTGATGTGGTGGCAGAGGCTGTATCAAGACTAATGTAATCTAATAGATAATTTCTATATTGGTTAGAATTAAGATTATATTTATTTTTCCAGTTCATGAGGACTGTTTTCTTGGCTATGCATAGGGCAGTGAAAACCATATGGGCGATATTCTTTTCTGAAGTGACATTATCTAAGCTGCCCAACAAACACACTAAGGGGGAAGTTGGAATGTTACATTTCAGACACTTTGATAAGTCTTCACATATCTCGCGCCAGAACTTCTGAACTGGTGGACAGAACCAAAGAGCGTGGATATAATTGTCCGGTGAATTGGTTTGGCAGTGTGAGCAGTTGTTGGTAGACGTAAAGCCCATCTTGAACATCCGATGACCTGTATAGTGCACTCTGTGTAATATTTTGTATTGAGTTAATTGAAGACTGGGATTTCTGATTAGATGAAAGGTTTTTAAGCAAATCTGAGACCAGAAGTTTAGGTCTAAGTTAACTGATAAATCCGCTTCCCATTTTGCAATAGGAAGTGATATTGATTCATCTGTTTTAGAAAGCATTCTGTAAATTTTGGAAAGTAATTTTGGGGGTTTATGAGTAAGAAATTGTTCCACACTTTGTGGTGTTTGTAGTTCAACTTGACCCGGTTTGAATTTCTTTTTTACTATGGATTTAATTTGTTGATATTCTAAAAATCTTTTCTTGTTGATCCCATATTGTGTAACTAGTCCGTCAAATGAAATAAATTCTGTTCCTTCTAGTATATGTTCTAAATATTTGATTCCTTTATCACTCCAATCTGAAAAGTTTATCATATTATTGTTTTGTAATATGTCAGGGTTGTTCCAGATAGGTGTACGTTTGCATGGGATTAATGAAGACGCCGTCAATTTTAGAAACTCCCACCATGCTGTCAGAGAAGAGCTGATGTTGATGCTTTTAAAGCATTCATGTCGTTGGATGTTTGAGCTGATAAATGGTAGGTCTGAGATCTCTAGATTATTGCAAAGTGCTTGTTCTACATCTAGCCAAGGTTCATCTAAGAGGGTGTGTTTTAGCCATCCTGAGATAAACTGAAGCCTGTTGGCTAAGAAGTAGTGCTGAAAGTTAGGCAGTTCTAGTCCTCCTCTATCCTTGGTCTTTTGTAGTGTTTTTAAGCTTATACGTGGGGGTTTATTTTTCCAAAGGAATTTGGACATACATGAATCTAGAGATCTGAACCAATCTTGTGGCGGTTTAGTTGGGATCATTGAGAATAAATAATTTATTTTTGGTAAGACCATCATTTTTATAGCGGCAATCCTTCCCATGAGTGATATGGGTAGACATTTCCATCTAGCCAGATCATCTTCTACCTTCTTTAAAAGTGGGATATGGTTTAATTTAGTTAGATCTGCAAGCTTGGGAGAAACATTAATACCTAAATATTTTATATTTCCCGATTGCAGTGGTGTAGAAGAGGAATTATGGAGGGAGCAATTAATCGGTAGGACTGTAGATTTTGACCAGTTAATTGAGTAATCTGATATTCTTGCAAAAGAGTTTATCAATTCAATCACCCCAGAGACATTGGTTTGTGAATTTTGGAGAAAGAGTAACACATCATCCGCATAAAGGCTGATTTTATGTTCCACGTTCTTGCATTTTATGCCCTTAATTACTGAATTCTGTCTAATTGCTGCTGCTAGTGGTTCAATAAAAATTGCAAACAGTGAAGGGGAGAGTGGGCATCCCTGCCTGGTGCCCCTCAAGAGACAGAAGCTGGAGGATGTCTGGTCATTTGTTCTGACACAAGCTGTTGGGGAATTATATAATATTTTTAACCAGTTTATGAAAGACGATCCAAAACAAATTTGTGTAAAGTTGCAAATAGAAATTTCCAGTTAACTCTGTCAAATGCTTTTTCTGCGTCTAAAGAGAATATTGTAGTTTCTAGGTTTTTACTGTATGAGTAGTCTATCAAATTAAGTAATCTGCGTGTATTTGTTGATGAGTGCCTACCTTTTATGAAACCAGTTTGGTCAGGATGAATTAAGGGCGGGGGGTTATTTTCTCCAGTCTCTTCGAGAGAGCTTTGCAGATTATTTTAAGGTCTACATTTATAAGGGATATTGGATGATAGCTTGAGGCATATACAGGGTCTTTGCCTGGTTTTAGCAGGAGATTAATGTTTGCAGAATTCATATTTGATGGAAGTCTGCCCTTTTCTTTGATTTCCAACAACGTTCTGTAGAAAACTGGTGCTAGAATCGACCAGAATTCTTTGTAGAATTCTGCAGGAAAGCCGTCTGGACCTGGAGCCTTATTATTGTGCATACTTATCAGGGCTTCCTGGAGTTCGCCTGGTGTCAGTGGTGAATCCAGTGCCATTGCTTGAGAGTCTAATAATTTTGGGAGAGTTATGTTGTCTAAAAACTGATCAATTTTGGTTTTAGATGGGTTTATTTGTGGTGAATACAACGTTTTATAGAAATCCCTGAAAATGTTGTTTATTTGTATCGGTTCATATATTGTGTTCCCAGATGAGTCTTGAACAGCACATATAGTTGTTTTTTCTTTATTTATTTTTAGCTGGTTTGCTAGAAATTGACCGGATTTATTACCATGTTCATAATTTTGTAAGTGTAGTCTCTGTACTAAGAATTTTGTTTTTTTATCAATTATCTCATTTAATTCTAGTTTTGTTTTGCGTATTTTGTTCAATGTTTCCTGATCTTGGTGGGACGCGTAGGCTTCTTCTAGTGATTTGATGGTTTTTTCTAATTCCTGAATATTTTTGTTTTCTTTTTTCTTTTTATGTGATGAGAAAGAAATTATTTTACCTCTCATCACAGTTTTCCCTGCTTCCCATAGAACAGAAGCTGATGTTCCGGGAGTGTCATTATAGTCTAAATATGAAGTCCACTCTTTTTTAAAATATTTAATAAAGTCTTCATCTTTAAGCAGTGATGTATTAAATCTCCAGTTGTTACATGGTGTAGTATTATTCTTGTGCATTAGTGTTAAAGCTACAGGAGCATGATTGCTGACAGCTATAGGGTGAATCTCAGTGTGTGAGATGTCACTCAGCAGTGAGCTGCTGACCAAAAAATAATCCAGACGAGAGTAGGAGTGATGGACATGTGAGAAAAAAGTATATTCCTTACTGGTGGGGTCAAATCAAATCAAATCAAATCACTTTTATTGTCACATCACATGTGCAGGAACATTGGTACAGCATATGTGAGTGAAATTCTTGTGTACGAGCTTCACAAGCAACAGAGTTGTGCAAAATACAATAATGTAAACAAGCAAAATACAAGAATGGCTACATCTGAAACTAATAAATATATGTACAATATATAATAGTATATGCATTTCTGGATGTGTATACTAAATATTTTTCTACGTGTGTGTGTGTGTGTGTGTGTGTGTATACACATATTTTACAAATTAAATAGAGTAAACAATAAATAAAATATATAAAAATATACAGAGTGAGACATGTGCAAAACAGTGGCATTACTGTACAGTATGGAGTGCATAATGTTAAAGTTCCAGTAGTGAAGCTGAGGTGTCTATGAAGTGTTCAGCAGTCTGATGGCCTGATGGAAGAAGCTGTCTCTCAGTCTGCTGGTTCGGGACCGGATGCTGCAGAACCTCCTTCCTGATGGAAGTAGTCTGAACAGTTTATGGCTGGGGTGACTGGAGTCCTTGATGATCCTCCCCGCTTTCCTCAGGCACCGCTTCCTGTAGATGTCTTGGAGGGAGGGAAGCTCACCTCCAATTATCCGTTCAGAGCACCGCACTACTCGCTGGAGAGCTTTGCAGTTGTAGGCGGTGCTGTTGCCATACCAGGTGGTGATGCATCCAGTGAGGATGCTCTCAATGGCACAGTGATAGAAGGTCCTGAGGATGCGGGGGCTCATGCCGAATCTTTTCAGTCTCCTGAGAAAGAAGAGGCGCTGCTGCGCCTTCTTCACTGTTTTGTTTGTGTGTACTGACCACGTAAGATCCTCAGCCAGATGTACACCAAGGAACCGGAAGCTGCTCACTCTCTCCACAGCAGCGCCGTTGATGGTGATGGGGGTGTGTACTTCTCTGCACCTCCGGAAGTCCACTATCAACTCCTTTGTCTTTGCGACGTTGAGGGTGAGATGGTTGTCTTGACACCAGTGGGTCAGGGCGCTGACCTCCTCCCTGTAAGCCGTCTCATCACCGTTGGTGATAAGACCCACCACTGTAGTGTCGTCCGCAAACTTCACAATGATGTTGGAGCTGTTAGTGGCCGTGCAGTCGTAGGTGTAGAGTGAGTACAGGAGAGGGCTCAGTACACATCCCTGTGGAGCACCAGTGTTCAGTGTGACGGGGGATGAGGTGATGCTGCCCAGTCTGACCACTTGGCGTCTATCAGACAGGAAGCTAAGGATCCAGCTGCAGAGGGAGCTGCTCAGTCCTAGATCCTGCAGTTTCCTGTCCAGCTTCGAGGGAACGATGGTATTGAATGCTGAGCTGTAATCTACAAACAGCATTCTCACATACGTGTCTCTCTTCTCCAGGTGTGACAGGGCAGTGTGTAGTGTCAGGGCTATGGCATCATCAGTGGACCTGTTGTGGCGGTATGCGAACTGTAGAGGGTCCAGTGAGTCGGGTAGTGCAGAGCAGATGAAGTCCCTGACCAGCTTCTCGAAGCATTTGCTCACGATGGGGGTCAGGGCTACAGGTCGCCAGTCGTTCAATGAGGAGATGGTGGAGGATTTGGGTACAGGGACGATGGTGGCCATTTTGAAGCAGGCTGGGACTACAGACAGAGAGAGGGAAAGGTTGAAGATGTGTGTGAACACTCCAGCCAGCTGAGCCGCGCATGACTTGAGGACGCGGCCGGGAATCCCGTCCAGACCAGTAGCTTTGCGTGCGTTCACCTTCCTGAAGCACTTCCGCACATCCTCCTCAGACACAGTGTGCGCACTGACGTCATCCGCGGTGCGCACACTGTCCGGTCTCGTGGTGTTCGCTGTGTCGAATCTAGCGTAGAATACGTTTAGATCCTCACACAGAGAGGCCGTGGTCTGCGGTGTGCTGGTTTTCCCTCTAAAGTCTGTGATCGTGTTTAGTCCCTGCCACATACTCCAAGGGTTGTCAAACTGTTGCTCCACCCTGTCCCTGTACTCACGTTTGGCTGCTTTGATCGTCTTCCGGAGTTGGTAATGTGCGTGTTTGTAGTCCGATGTGTTCGCGGAGGCAAAGGCGGTGTTCCGTGCCGCCAGTGCCGCGCGAACATCTCCGTTAATCCAGGGTTTTTGATTTGGGAAGGATTTAACTGTTCTGGATGGGACGACATCTTCCACGCATTTCCTGATAAATCCGCAGACTGAGTCTGTGTACTCGTTAATGTCCCTAGCAGCCACGTGAAACATTTCCCAGTCCGCGTGATCAAAACAGTCCCGCAGCGCAGACTCCGATTGGTCCGTCCAACAGTGCACCGCCCTCCGGGTTGGAGCTTCCTGTTTCAGCTTCTGCCTGTAGGCGGGCAGGAGCAGGATGGAGCGGTGATCTGATTGGCCGAATGGGGCGCGGGGGAGGGCTTTGTACGCATCCCGGAAAGAGGTGTAGCAGTGGTCGAGTAGCCGATTTCCACGAGTGTTAAAGTGGATGTGTTGGTGGAGTTTGAGTGAGACTTTCTTCAGGTTTCCCTTATTAAAGTCTCCGGCTGTGATAAACGCTGCCTCTGGGTGTGCGGTTTCCTCGCTGCTGATCGCGCTGTACAGTTCCCTGAGTGCACGGTCAGTGTCGGCTTGTGGGGGAATGTAAACAGCCGTAATAATCACTGCTGTAAATTCCCTCGGTAGCCAGAATGGCCGGCACTTAATCATCAGGTACTCCAGGTCCGGTGAGCAGAAGGATTTGACCGGGTGCACGTTTGCATAATCACACCAGCTGTTGTTGATCATGAAACACACACCACCGCCTCTGCTTTTCCCAGTAAGATCCTGTGACCTGTCCGCGCGATGCACGGAGAACCCCGGTAGTTGTATTGCGGAGTCTGGTACCTTGTCCGATAGCCAGGTTTCTGTGAGGCAGATCACGCAGCAGTCCCGCATCTCTCGCTGGAATGAGATCCGTGCCCGAAGCTCGCACAGCTTGTTCTCCAGAGACTGCACATTAGCCAGTAATAAACTGGGTAACGGTGGTCTGTTAGTGCGCCGTCTCAGTCGAACCAGAACGCCAGATCTTCTCCCTCTGCGTCGGCGTTTGCGGCCTCCAGGGCCAGAGAACAAAGGCGTCTCAGGTGAGATGAATGGGGGGTCTGCGAACGGAGCGTCCGTGTTGCAAAACTTGAACTCCGGAAAGTTATAAGAAAGTCGGTCTTTTATGTCCAGTAAGGTTTGTCGGTCGTACACAAGGAGACATGTGCTACTCGCGAAAAAATGAAGGAAAAGTAAAATTAAACACAGAAAAAAGCTGTTGCTTGGGGGAGCTCGCGACGAGGCTGCCATACTCGGCGCCATCTTGACTGGGGTGAAGGGAGCGCCATGCATCGCAAAGACCAAAGTCGCTCATATACTGTTTGATTATATTTGTGGACTGCCAATTACGCTGAGTTCCTGCTGTATGGAGCCTATCCATGTCTTCATTTAATCCAAGTAGTCCAAGGTTGAGGTTGCCTCCAAGAACAAGTGTGCCATCTAAGTGTTCAGAGAGTGCACTGAAAAAACCGTGAAAGAATGAGGGATCATCAACATTTGGACCATATATACTTGCAATACATAGCTTTTTATCAAGTATAGATAGTTTAATGATTAAGAATCTGCCCTCTGGATCTATAACTGTATCGAGTACTGTGAAATTAATATTTTTATGTATTAAAATTGCTACTCCCCTTTGTCTAGAATTATAACAAGCTGAGAACACATTGGGAAACTCAGGTGTTTTAAGTTCATTCGAACCTCTAAGAGGTCTGTGGGTCTCTTGTAAAAGGACAACATATGCCTGTAGTTTTTTGAGTTGGTTAAATATTTTTAACCTCTTTTCTCTGGAGCCAGCTCCATTTATATTCCATGTAATGAACCTCAGTGCACCCATAGATGTGTGTGTATAACTAGGGATGTACGCTGTGTGTGTCGCTTAGACAGGTGGAAAGAATACATCACTTGTTCATAAATAAAGAGAAGGAGAGAGAGAAAAAATGTGTGGCGAGATGCTCCCTGAGTCTGACTATGTGTGTGCATATTTACTAATATGAGTACGCTTGGCTTAAGTGTGTGTATCCTGTAGGTCTGTGTGCACTGTCTGACTGATGTAAATGTGCTGCCGTTGAGCGCGTGATTGTGCGTGATCGTGCTGTGCGTATAATGTCGAAATAAAGGATGTTGTTTGTGGATGAGTCTGGAAGCAGGTGATCGAAGCAGTGAAAGAAAGTAAAAAAGAAAGAAACCAAGGACAAGGGTGAGCAGCATAAAAAGAAGAGGGGGAAAAAGAGAGAAAAAAAATTAGAAGGAAAAAAAAACCCCAGAAACATTTCAATCAAACCATTGATGAACCATTGGTGTTAATTCTGCGATCATATCACACTTAAGATGCGATTTGATACCGGTAAGTTAAACAGATGTTAATACAAGTTAGCGTGAGTGGATAGGGAAAGGGTGTAGCGGATTCTTATCTGGTGTGAGGTTAATACAGCCACCGAGTGATGTTGGGGTCGCAGTGAAGCTGTCCGTCCACGTACAGCCGGTCCACAGCGATGACAGCGCGGGAGCCCTTCTGGATGAGGACCCTGTGTCGTTCCAGGGGAACTGGTCGTTCACGCTGAAGTCGATTCCTTTTAATTTCCTGCCGTGGCTTTTCACCTGTTCCTTTTGTTTGAAGTGGCTGAATTTGGCCACAATAGGACGTGGTCTCCTGGCCGGCGACCTCACGTCCCCCAAGCGATAAGATAAGATAAGATAAGATAAGATAACCTTTATTAGTCCCACACGTGGGAAATTTGTTTTGTCACAGCAGGAAGTGGACAGTGCAAAAGTTATGAGGCAAAAATTAGAATACAATAAGAATAAATACAGTACACAACTGTACAGAATAGAATAAAATAAAATACTATATACAGTAGAATAAAATAAAATAAATATACAATAAGATAAAAATAGAATACAAATACAAATACTATATACAACTGAGTAAAAATACAACGATGACAGAAAGGATTATTGCACTTAGTATTATTGCATATGTATGGATGTGTGTGCTTGATCAGTTAAAGTCTTTATTATGGAGTCTGACAGCAGTGGGGAGGAAAGACCTGCGAAATCTCTCCGTCCCACACCGTGGGTGCCGCAGTCTCCCACTGAAGGAGCTGCTCAGTGCTGTCACAGTCTGCTGCATGGGGTGGGAGATGTTGTCCATCAGGGATGACAGCTTAGCCGCCGTTCTCCTGTCACTCACCACCTCCACTGGGTCCAGAAGGCATCCTAGAACAGAGCTGATGCACTCTATCGAAGGCGATGTTCTTTACGGTGTCCTCCGGCATGTAATCTTGGAGAGCGTCTAAACTCTCCCCGTTGTCCTCCAGGGTGTTAGAGATGATAGGACAGATGTTGTTAGTTATATGACAATTGATTAGTATATTTGGTAATACTGAAGCTTAAAGAAACTTTGTTCAATTCTAAACTACCATTCGCTTTAATTTTCCGCCAAAATCTCCGGCGTCTGACGTCAGTTACAACCAGGGGCGGATCTAGATTAATTTTCTTAGGGTGGCATGAGGGTGGCAAAGAAATCAAATGGGGTGGCAAAATCAAAGCCTTTTTTTTTTCCCAAACATACGCAGGTGGTTACACATGGTTAAAATGATTCAAATGCAGTAAGTATACACGTTTTTCATATAAATATAGTCTATAACTTAATTATTGTCTGTAGCCCACATAATTACATACTATAGTTACATAAAACATGGTGATGGTATGTACTGTATAGCCTGTATAATAAATAAATATGTAGCCCAATAAGTATAAAATCCAGAAAGCTACACAACAACAGGCGTTTCATTTACAAACACAAGTCTAACTTAAGTTTCACACTGTTTTTGTTAGAAAACAATCACATTGTTACAGCTTAAATAGAAAAAAAATTACAAAATTACATTAACATTACACAAAATGTCAGAAATCTGCACTGTCATGAGCAAAAATTTAAACCTAATTTTTCATGATTTGTTGCATTAACCCACTGAGGTCTGAAATACAACCGGACATTTTTGACTCGTTTTGAGTTTACGTTTGTATTTCACCCTCAGATTGTTTCATTTTATTTTTTTTCCCCGTTGCCTTGTTTGGTATCTTTTCAGCTCAACTGAATTTAGTTGTTTTTTCACTGACATACTGCATTAGTATTACTGATCTGAAATCACACAAAGAACCTAAAATCTTAGCAGTATTTATTACTGTAAACAAAAACCACAGACATGTTGAGTAAATTTTTATAACTTGAAATGCAAATATAAAATGTACATTTTGTAAACATAAACAACTATTTATCTAAAAATGCAGCCAATACACCGTTTTTTTTTTTTTTCATTTTCTAAAACCATTTAAAAATATTACTAAAACTAAAATGAGAGAACAATCAGGTGTTGCAATAAGATGCCCCACAAATGATGTGTGCCAGTAAAAAACAAGTTTGTCCACCAAAAGACAGAAGAGCACAGGGACAAACCTGCAGGCCTGACAACAGCAGGTGTATCACTCCGCTGGTTTTCTACTTAGTGACAGTGTTTACGTTGCAAATGTGCATTTGCGACATTCATTAGTGCCCTCACTCACACACTAAACAAAACGACTACACAACAGAACAACTACACAAGATACCACAACACACTAAGTAAACACGCCACGCTAAACGTCACAAATCTCCCACATCTAAACTCTCTCTCTCTCTCTCTCTCTCTCTCTCTCTCTCTCTCTCTCGCTGTCGTTACCGTCACTCCCAAAACTTTCCCCTCTTCCTAAACAACCAAATCCCACATGTGGACTGTTTTTTTAAAATTGGTCGACATGGTGCATTTTTCCACTGATAGGAAAGAGGTGGCTTTTTTCCTTTCTTTACTGTTTTCACGCTGTCCTTAGAAAACGCTTAAAACACACACACACACAAACGTGACGACAGTATTTAGAAAAAAGCGTGGCTGATATATATTATCCTAACTCTGGATTTACTGGCCTGTAATTAAAATTTAAAAACTTTGAAGTCCGAACTTTCAATGTTGGCTGAAACAGAGACTCAGCGTGGCTTGTTGCTGTGTCAGCTTACATCAGTCATGTGATTTGGAGGTGCAGCGTGTCCGTGGACCACAGAGGGTTAATAACACTCACCTTCCTTCCATTTCCACAGTGTAACATCCACCTGCCTGTGTGAAATCTGAAATTCCCATGGTGTTGTTCAAAATGTGCTCTGGCACAATCATAAGCATCGCTTGCTACTGAAAACAAGAAAAAAGCCGGTCCACCTATGGGCTGAACCATTTGTTAATGGTGCAGGGGGGGAACACTATGCAATATATTCAGTTTTAGCATTTATATTCACTGTTGACTGTAACTACGCTCAAACTGTTAATGCTATCTTATTTTAATAAACAACACTGTCATATGCAAGACTGGGGTGGCACTTGGGGTGGCAAGGGATCATTTTAGGGTGGCACTTACCACCCCATGCCACCCTTCTATATCCGCCCCTGGTTACAACATGAGTCGCTTACCCTCAGGGTAAGCATCCCTGTGTCCTCAGGGATGTGTCCTCTCGCCACTGCTCTACTCCCTCTACACTTCAGACTGTGTGGCCATCCATGGCTCCAACACCATTGTGAAGTTTGCTGACGACACAGTGGTGTTGGGTGCCATCTCCAACAATGATGAGGCGGCCTACATGGATGAAGTGAAGAATCTGGCATCGTGGTGCCAGGACAACCACCTCCAGCTGAACGTCAGCAAGACCAAGGAGCTGGTGGTGGACTTCAGAAGGGGTCAGCACAGAGACTACAAGCCCATTATCATCAATGGAGCTCCAGTGGAGAGGGTGCAGTCCTTCAAGTATCTTGGTGTCCACATCTCCTCAGACCTGACATGGGCTGCCCACATTCAGGTCCAGACCAAAAAGGCTAGGCAGCGCCTGTATCACCTACGACAACTGAGGAAGTTCAGGGTCTCTCCAAAGATCCTCAGGATTTTCTATACAGGCGCTGTGGAGAGCATCCTCACACAGAACATGACATCGTGGTTCGGGAACAGCTGTGTGAAGGACCAGAGAGTGATCCGTACAGCAGAACGCTGCTGCAGGATTGCTCTCCCCCCGCTTCAGGACACCTACACCAGGAGATGCCGGACTAGAGCAGAACAGATACTGAAGGACCCGTCCCATCCAGGCAACAAACTGTTCCAACTTCTGCAATCTGGTAGAAGGTTCCGCATCTTCCGGGCAAGGACAGAGAGACTCAAGAGGAGCTTCTATCCCCAAGCCATCCGTGCCCTAAACACACACACCCGCCCTCTCACATCATCTATAATTGACTGAGACAGGACTCTTCCAGACACTAAACCAAGGCACAATGTACATTTCAATTCCTTTAATTTTAAATATGTTTATATTGTCTATCCTGTAAAATAGTCAGATGTCTATTCATATTAATGTACAGAATTCACCTGCTTGCTGCTACTACTGCACATTCACCCAGTGTATAAAAACACCCAGCACGCCCCTGTGGGCGGTTTATCCTTCAAGCTCGGGTCCTCTACCAGAGGCCTGGGAGCTTGAGGGTCCTGCGCAGTATCTTAGCTGTTCCCAGGACTGCGCTCTTCTGGACAGAGATCTCCGATGTTATTCCCGGGATCTGCTGGAGCCACTCGCCTAGCTTGGGAGTCACCGCACCTAGTGCTCCGATTACCACGGGGACCACCGTTACCTTCACCCTCCACATCCTCTCGAGCTCTTCTCTGAGCCCTTGGTATTTCTCCAGCTTCTCGTGTTCCTTCTTCCTGATATTGCTGTCATTCGGAACCACTACATCGATCACTACGGCCGTCTGCTTCTGTTTGTCTACCACCACTATGTCCGGTTGGTTAGCCACCACCATTTTGTCCGTCTGTATCTGGAAGTCCCACAGGATCTTAGCTCGGTCATTCTCCACCACCCTTGGGGGCATCTCCCATTTTGACCTCGGGACTTCCAGGTTATACTCGGCACAGATGTTCCTGTACACTATGCCGGCCACTTGGTTATGGCGTTCCATGTATGCCTTGCCTGCCAGCATCTTGCACCCTGCTGTTATGTGCTGGATTGTCTCTGGGGCATCTTTACACAGCCTGCACCTGGGGTCTTGCCTGGTGTGATAGACCCCAGCCTCTATGGATCTTGTACTCAGAGCTTGTTCTTGTGCTGCCATGATTAGTGCCTCTGTGCTGTCTTATATACACACATATATATGTATATATATATATATATATATATATATATATATATATATATATATATATATATATATATATATATATATATATATATATATTAGGGGTGCAACGATACACAAAATTCACGGTTCGGTTCGGTTCGATACTTTGGTGTCACGGTTCGATATTTTTTCGATACAAAAAAATGTTCATGCATTTTTAATTTGTCATTTATTAAAATTATAAATATATATTTTAACTCAAAAGTACAGTTTTTAAATTTAACCCTAACCCTTGTGCGTGTTTTTTATTTTGACAGCGAATGCGCACCTGCGGACCACTTATGTGCAGCCCTGGTTATTTAGCTCATCATGTCGCAGCCACAGAAATTCTTTTGTCCATGAAACCATAAAGCTGCACTTTCTTTTTGCCTTATAGTCTCATTTGTCATAACTTCTCCGTTTTGTGGTAAGCTTTTCTTTGGCTGTCACTTCTTCACCCTGACCTGTCTTATTTGGCTCAGCAGAACTGAAATGCTTTTACACGCTCACTCACATAAGCTCAGCGATTCTCTGCGCGATCAACCTCTCACATGTTTAAGCTTGCTGCGGGAGATTTCACTTGTCATGTTTGCATAGTAAGCTAACGATTAATAAGACGATGTCAGAGGAATTGGTGCACAAATTATCATCACTCACAGATCAGTGCTGTCGCTCTCTATACACAGTTCGCACGATTGCAAAGTGAAAGCAAAAAAACAAGCGCAAATTCAAACGCGACTTCAATATGTCACATATTGACAGTGGCTCACCGATGCCAATGACATAATTACCCAGCTACATTTCTGAAAGAATGCAAAAGCATTGACATATATTTTTCCTACAATAGCCCGACGGGCAGGGAAGAGAAAGATTTTGGTAGCCCGACTGAAAAAAATCGCTAGCTCCAGGACGTCGGGCTAGCGATATTGCGAGCCCTGTATCTGATTGAGGAATCACTCATCTTTGGAAAAGAGAGTTTATTACAGAGAAATGGCTCTTTCCAAAATAAAAGCTATACTATCCGCTTCTTCTGGGCTATATTCTCAGCAGCATAAGGAGAATCATGTGCTAACAGCTGTCTAAATGACTCGGCTAAAGTTAGTAGCATGCTTGCTTTTTTTTGTCTGCTTCCACTTGTCTTTGCACTAGGATGATGTCGGCGTAAATGTGCAGTCATATTCGTTGTGTTCCCACTAGTGCTTTCAGGTTAATCTCGTTGAAATGACCTTAACGCCACAACACGGCAAATCTCCGTTAACGAGCTACCGCCGATCACCCCGTGCATGGGGCTAGACGGCCAACACGTTAACGAGCTAACTGCGCTAACACACTAGTTCCCACCCATGTAATTGAGCATTGCATGGCACATCCAACATACTGTTTTACTTTAGTCCATGACTCGCTTACCTTCAGGGTCATACGTCACATGAAAACCAAAATAATTCCAAACGCCAGATCTGAATGAGGGTGGGGGAGGTTCAATTTGCCTGTTGCAAGTAGAGCTTAACTTCTGTCTCGCTAGCTTGCCCTGCGCTCTTCCTTCTGATGATGCTGTCTGTGTTGAGCGCTCAGTGGATCTGCGCTCGACAGTGCAGCCTAGGCGGAGTAGTCGAACACAGATTCACTGAGTGCTCAACACAGACAGCATCGTCAGAAGGAAAATTGATAAAAGAAATTACAAATGTTGTATTGTTCGATACATATGCGTACCAAACCGAAATATATATATATATATATATATATATATATATATATATATATATATATATAATGTTCTTCCTCTACACCCCCCCCCCCCCCCCCAATTTTTGCACATGTCGAGGAGCGTGTCAGGCTACATTTCACTGTGTGTTATACTTGTATAACTATGCATGTGACAAATAATAAAGAACCTTGAACCTTGTCCGTCACTTCTGTCCTTCACTATTCTCACTTCACCTATTTGTCACATACTGACAAATAGACTCACCTTTCCTGTTGTTTCATCTCTTTCCCACCGTCTTCACTCCTTTTCATTTTCTCCATCCTGTGACCTCACACATGCTTTTATTTTGAAGGCTGTGCTGTCTGGCATTCGCTCCAATAAATGATCAGAAACATTGAGCTGAAAGTCTGACTTTATTTTGATGGGTGTTAATCCTCAACATGTTCACTGTGAGAAAGTTTGATGTTTATTAACATGTTTATTAATCATATGTATTAATATGCTAATAAACATGTTTATTGGTAAATGGCCTGTATTTGTATAGCGCTTTTCTAGTCCCTAAGGACCCCAAAGCGCTTTACACAACCTGTCATCCAGCCATTCACACACACATTCACACACTGGTGATGGCAGCTACATTGTAGCCACAGCCACCCTGGGGCGCACTGACAGAGGCGAGGCTGCCGGACACTGGCGCCACCGGACCCTCTGACCATTATTAACCCGTTTTGCATTCAAACCATTTTAAATTTAACTCATTCAGTTTTTTATGTGCTGTTCACATACACAAAGATTTTAAAAGTAAATAAAAAGACATATTTCTATACAAACATGCTTTTTATTTTGAAGTCTGTCACTGTTTAAGGACTTTATCTTGGCTGTTTATAATGAGGTGTTGCTTCCTCTCCGCAGGCTCCTCCTTCCTGTTTGTGAACACGTCAGGTCGCTATGGTGGTCAGCGCGCTCAGCTGCTACTACCGCCACTCAGAGAAAACGACACGCACTGCCTCAGTTTCCTGTTTTACCAGGTTGGAGGGCGCGAGGGTGCCGTGCCCGCTACGCTTAACGTCTACATCAAAGGTACGCAGGAACACTGGTGCAGGTTAGTCAGTGTAGGCCGAGCTCTCAGATGATGACGGTGTATATGTTTCCTGCAGAGAACAGTAGTCCTCTGGGAGTTCCTGTCTTTAACTTCTCAGGCCCCTCCTACCACATCTGGAAGGGGGTGGAGCTTGCTGTGTCCACCTTCTGGCCCAATCACTACGAGGTAAACCACCCTAACGCAAACACGCACGTTTACTTTTGACAGGTTTTACCTGAATAGTGTGATACCAGGTGGTACTAAACTGGGAGATTGGCTGGAAAGAATAGAATAGAATAGAATTCAACTTTATTGTCATTGCACATGCACAGGTACAGGGCAACGAAATGCAGTTTGCATCCATCCAGAAGTGCTTTAGTGATATAGATATATTACAATATATATTAGCAATAATATAGATATGTGAATATATTACAGAAATGGGTCTATTATGGTGTGTTATAATGTACACGGTATGAAGTATGTTGTGAATATTCTATAACTATAAGTATGTACAGGCTGTAGTGAGTACAAGCTATGTACAGGATATGAACAGGATATAAATATGAAAAACTATACAGAATATGAAATAAATAACTTTACAGAATCTGGGATATACAGCTATACAGAAATGGGAACTATGCAAGTTGTAAACAGTTGTAGGGTTAAAAATTATCGTATGTACAGAATGATTATTTACACAGAGCTATACAGTAGTGCAGTTAAGATAAGTGAGATATGTGGATAATTTCTACAGAGGCTATATAAAGTGCTAGTGGTTGTGAGTGGTGGTTCAGTCCATGTTATTATTGTGTGTTTGAAAGCAGTCTGAAAGCAGCGAGATAACACACATGCTGGTATTTCTATCACTGCGAGGACTGTGGTTGGGGTACTGACCAAACCCTGACCCCCAGTCTGGACCCTCCGTCCCAAAAAGCGATCCTCACATGTCCTGAGAGTTGCAGTGGTCCTCACAGAGATACACAGGCGAATGCACACACACTCGCTCTGGATGTGGCTGATCCGTATTGAAAGCTCTTTTATGTGGCTTTAAAAGCTCTGTCATCTCCAAACCACACGAGGGCTGCTGCTAATTGGTTCAACACGCACACATAGGCGCACACTTGGTGTAGAGCAGCAGCAGGAAGTGAGTTTTTCTCACCACGGGAACCTTCTAGTGCCAAAAAATGTTTCCTCCCGTCGACAGCACAACCTCTGGACTCAACGTCCCAATCTGTTCCTGTTACTGTCCAACATTTTAGAAGTGATTTTGCGTTTCAGTCGTGTGGCTCTGAACACTTATGGCTGATTGTCGGTCTGACGCTGGACTTATTAAAATCACACAAACACATGAAAGCATTCACAAAGGTGTTTCCACCTGCACCACTCACAGGCAGCTCTCTTTATAGATTCTGTGTTGTTGTTGTCATGTCTCTACCACTTGCAGTTTCTCTGACGTCCAGCAGAGGCAGAAGTGAGTCAGTCCCAAAGACTCCCATGTTAAAACAAGCATATTTACAGCCTGATACACAGACTGTTTCCCCCCTCATAACAGCCTTATGGGAGAGAATGTTTCCTGAACTTACCTGTAAGTTACGAGGCCCCTCCCACTGCGTTGGAGGCGGTTCTGTTGAAGCTAATTGCATTCTGGGAGTCCACATCTCCGAGGATCTCACCTGGACGACCAACTGCTCCAAGCTGGTCAAGAAGGCTCACCAGCGCCTCTTCTTCTTGAGGACTCTGAGGAAGAACCACCTGTCCTCAGACATCCTGGTGAACTTCTATCGTTGCACCATCGAGAGCATCCTGACCAACTGTATAACAGTCTGGTACGGGAACTGCTCTGCCTCGGACCGGAAGGCGTTGCAGAGGGTCGTGAAAACTGCCCAGCGCATCGCCGGAGCACCACTTCCTGCCATAAAAGACATCTACAGGAAGCGGTGTCTGAAAAGGGCTGGGAAAATCATCAAAGACCCCAGTCACCCATCACATGGACTCTTCACCCTCCTGCCCTCTGGGAGGCGCTACAGGAGCCTCCGGACTAAGACCACCAGGTACCGGAACAGCTTCTTCCCCACAGCTGTCAGACTCCTGAACTCTGCCTCCTGACATCTGACCCACGTTAAACTCATGGACTGGACATACACACACCCACAATGGACAACTGTACCCTCAAACACACAATAATAACATGGACTGAACCACCACTCACGACCACTAGCACTTTATATAGCCTCTGTAGGAATTACAGGGAGTGCAGAATTATTAGGCAAGTTGTATTTTTGAGGAATAATTTTATTATTGAACAACAACCATGTTCTCAATGAACCCAAAAAACTCATTAATATCAAAGTTGAATGTTTGTGGAAGTAGTTTTTAGTTTGTTTTTAGTTTTAGCTATTTTAGGGGGATATCTGTGTGTGCAGGTGACTATTACTGTGCATAATTATTAGGCAACTTAACAAAAAACAAATATATACCCATTTCAATTATTTCTTTTTACCAGTGAAACCAATATAACATCTCCACATTCACAAATATACATTTCTGACATTCAAAAACAAAACAAAAACAAATCAGCGACCAATATAGCCACCTTTCTTTGCAAGGACACTCAAAAGCCTGCCATCCATGGATTCTGTCAGTGTTTTGATCTGTTCACCATCAACATTGTGTGCAGCAGCAACCACAGCCTCCCAGACACTGTTCAGAGAGGTGTACTGTTTTCCCTCCTTGTAAATCTCACATTTGATGATGGACCACAGGTTCTCAATGGGGTTCAGATCAGGTGAACAAGGTGGCCATGTCATTAGTTTTTCTTCTTTTATACCCTTTCTTGCCAGCCACGCTGTGGAGTACTTGGACGCGTGTGATGGAGCATTGTCCTGCATGAAAATCATGTTTTTCTTGAAGGATGCAGACTCCTTCCTGTACCACTGCTTGAAGAAGGTGTCTTCCAGAAACTGGCAGTAGGACTGGGAGTTGAGCTTGACTCCATCCTCAACCCGAAAAGGCCCCACAAGCTCATCTTTGATGATACCAGCCCAAACCAGTACTCCACCTCCACCTTGCTGGCGTCTGAGTCAGACTGGAGCTCTCTGCCCTTTACCAATCCAGCCACGGGCCCATCCATCTGGCCCATCAAGACTCACTCTCATTTCATCAGTCCATAAAACCTTAGAAAATCAGTCTTGAGATATTTCTTGGCCCAGTCTTGACGTTTCAGCTTGTGTGTCTTGTTCAGTGATGGTCGTCTTTCAGCCTTTCTTACCTTGGCCATGTCTCTGAGTATTGCACACCTTGTGCTTTTGGGCACTCCAGTGATGTTGCAGCTCTGAAATATGGCCAAACTGGTGGCAAGTGGCATCTTGGCAGCTGCACGCTTGACTTTTCTCAGTTCATGGGCAGTTATTTTGCGCCTTGGTTTTTCCACACGCTTCTTGCGACCCTGTTGACTATTTTGAATGAAACGCTTGATTGTTCGATGATCACGCTTCAGAAGCTTTGCAATTTTGAGACTGCTGCATCCCTCTGCAAGATATCTCACTATTTTTGACTTTTCTGAGCCTGTCAAGTCCTTCTTTTGACCCATTTTGCCAAAGGAAAGGACGTTGCCTAATAATTATGCACACCTGATATAGGGTGTTGATGTCATTAGACCACACCCCTTCTCACTACAGAGATGCACATCACCTAATATGCTTAATTGGTAGTAGGCGTTCGAGCCTATACAGCTTGGAGTAAGACAACATGCATGAAGAGGATGATGTGGACAAAATACTCATTTGTCTAATAATTCTGCACTCCCTGTATATCTCACTTATCTTAACTGCACTACTGTATAGCTCTGTGTAAATAATCATTCTGTACATTCGATAATTTTTAACCCTACAACTGTTTACAACTTGCATAGTTCCCATTTCTGTATAGCTGTATATCTCAGATTCTGTAAAGTTATTTATTTCATATTCTGTATAGTTTTTCATATTTATATCCTGTTCATATCCTGTACATAGCTTGTACTCACTACAGCCTGTACATACTTATAGTTATAGAATATTCAGAACATACCTCATACCGTGTACATTATAACATAATAGACCCATTTCTGTAATATACTCACATATCTATATTATTGCTAATATATATTGTAATATATCTATATCACTAAAGCACTTCTGGATGGATGCAAACTGCATTTCGTTGCCCTGTACCTGTGCATGTGCAATGACAATAAAGTTGAATTCTATTCTATTCTATTCTATTCTATTCTCTGAAAGCTGGGCGCGGTGACTTGCTCTGGCTTTCTCTGACCATTAATGTTTCTTCTGACTCCAATTTGTGATCTGTGTCCAGGATGGTCGTAGCGCTGGCATGACACTGTGACCTTTGAACTCTGGATCAGTTACTTTAATGCTGGAAAAGTGCTGCATTAATCCTCATTTACGTTTGACCTTTATACCCATCTACGAATTTGTCACCAGCAGTAGCTGGTTGTTGTTATGCTCGACTTCACCTAAACTGGACCGGTATTAGCCGGTGTCTGTTGCTCCCATACAGACTAATTACCACGCTAGCTCAGCTGATAAGTCAACACCTGCACAATGTTCAGGTGTTGTCCTGGCAACGGAGAGGTCACTGCAGCTGCATCTGTCCAACATCTGTCTGAGTCTGACAGACAAACACTGCTGTCTGCAGGTCAGCACGCCGGCCCATAAACCATCAAGTCCCACAGCAGGGAGCCACACACACAAACACACACATACACACACACTGTATCACAAACACACATACGCACACTTTAACACACACACACACTGTAACACACAGATTGTAATACACACACACAGACACACGTGCAGGTGTTGTTGCCTGTGAACAACCATCCTGTCATCACAGCAGCCATCACTAATTAGCTGCATCACCACGGTAACAACACTGCTAGCTCATTAGTGACAGGCTTAATTAGATAGTGGAGGGGGGAGAAGCGGGGGAGGACTGAAAGAAAGAATCAGGAAGTGAGAGATTGGAAAAGGAAATGCAGGGAGGAGAGAAGAATGAAGGGAAGAGAAGTCATATCTGAGAGAGACGGGAGGGAGGAGGACTTCCTGTTATGGGCGGCAACAGGAAGTAAGGCTCCATTTTCTATGCTGACTGTACAACACACACACACACACACACACAGCTGAATGTGTGTCAGAGAGGGTTATCAAGGACGTATATGGCAGGGGAATTTTCTCTGGCTTCATGAAGTTGTTGTCATGGCGTTAGAAGTTCCTCAGGGCACGCTGCTGGGCCCACTCGTTACACTCAGATGGAAAATATAAGCACTATTAAGAAAACGGTCTGACGTTAAAGTCATCAAACTCACAGGCAGAGAATCTGAACTGATGTCTGTAGTCATGTTTGACTTACATCAGAGATTCTTTCTTTTTGGACACAAATAGAAAACACTGACAAAAGCCGCGGTCAGGGTCACATCTGACACTGGTAACTGTCAACTACAAATCTGACACCGTGGTAATTGTGTAACTGACAACTACACATCTGACAGTCAAAGGAGCTTGCAAAGAAAAGCGTCTGGAGTTCTTTAAGTTGCTTGAAGACGTTTCACCTCTCATCCGAGAAGCTTCTTCAGTTCTAAGGTCAAATGGGTGGGGAGTCCCTGGCTGATTGCGACCCACACCCAGTTTCACACCTTGGCTCAGGCGATTAGAGGATCATCAGGGGGTCCTTTTGTCCCTCTGTGGGGGGAAATTCCCACTAGGTTTAAATCTGGGACTCTCCACCATTTGACCTTAGAATTGAAGAAGCTTCTCGGATGAGAGGTAAAACGTCTTCAAGCAACTTAAAGAAGTCCAGACGCTTTTCTTTGCAAGCTCCTTAGACTACGATGACCTGGATGATTGAGAACCTTCACAGACATACACATCTGACACCGTGGTAACTGACAACTACACATCTGACACCGTGGTAACTGACAACTACACATCTGACACTGTGATGAGATGAGAATTATTTTGTAGCTTTACAGCCAAAATGAAGCAGGCGGCCTCTTGATGCGTGGATGTTAAAGGGTTAAAACTATCAACACGAGCAGGTCTGAGGTTTCACAGCTGGTGTTTGGTCTTTGGTGCAGGTGGTGTTTGAGGCGGTCAGCACCGGTCACAGAGGCATTCTGGCCATCAAGGACATCTCACTGCAGGGACACCAGTGCAGTAAGTTTACACACACACACGCACACACAGACACACAGGAAGACACCGCCCCCTTGTAGAACAAGTTCCTAATTGGTTAACGACGTTTGGCTACTTAATTGGATAACAATGTTAAAAGTTGAGCCGGTATTGTAGAATCAAGGTCACTGTGTGTGTGTGTGTGTGTGTGTGTGTGTGTGTGTGTGTGTGTGTGTGTGTGTGTGTGTGTGTGTGTGTGTGGAGGCAGGGGAGCTCATTAAAATATAAGTTGATTAGCATGGACTTTGATCCATCCTTCTGTTTATCTACTTGCTCAACTGAATACTCCTATTTTTATGTTGTTTTGTTATGTGAACACAACACACACACACACACACATAGGGTGGTGTGTGTGACTGTGTGTGTGTGTACACATCTTTTTGATGGAAGAAAAACCTCGAGTAAACATCTTTGACCTGAACTTTTTCTTGCTGTCTTACTTCACGTCAACACTGTTCAATAAACTGATTGAAAACACACACACACACACACACACACACACACACACACACACACACACACACACACACACACACTTACCTGCATCCTCCAGAATCCATTTTCTAATTGGATCGTAGAGATTTTTGTTTTTCGGCTGAAGAGATCAGAGGAGAGAAGACTCACTGTTACCGTAGCATGGTCAGTCAGGTGATGTCAGCAGTGTGTGACCTCTGACCTCAGTGTTTTACGTGTTCCTGTCCTCAGTGAGCACCCCTCACTTCCTCCATATCAAAGGTGTGGAGGTGAACGCAGGACAGACAGCCACGTTTCACTGCACCGTCAATGGACGTCCGCAGAGCAACCTGCTGCTGTACCTGCAGGTGATCTATCAATAATCCATAGTCAGTAACATGAGCGCCACGCGGCGAGACTGCACTCGGCGTGGCGTGTGTGTATGTGGCTGCTTCACTTTGTGTGTTTGTGCTCGGCAGGGAATGGGCGGTCGGCAGGCCGCGGTACGGGAAACCAAACCGCTGAATGCTCGGCGTTATGTGGCGAGCTTCAATGTGGACAACACGACCAAAGGAGACTCTGGACGCTACCGCTGCATCGCCCAATCAGAGCGAGGGGTGGGCGTGTCCTCCTATGCTGACCTCACAGTCAAACGTGAGTGCTGCTCTCTTATTGACTGATAATCTCTGAATATATTTAAGTGATGTGAATAATGTGAAGCTTAAAAAACTGATCATCCTGTCTTCCACAAGAGGACGCCTGTCCCTCCTTCTCACCCCCTCCCCCTCTCCTCACCCCCCTCCCTCACTCGTCTGTCTCTCGCTGCAGATCAAAGCTGCAGTTTGTCATGTTTTTTATTTTAATGACTCCATCGTGAAACGAGAAAGAGTTTTATTAAAGCTCCTCATTACTGCTTTGTGACTGTGTGTGTGTGTGTTGCGGGGTTAGAGGAGAGCCTCATTAGAAAGTCAGAGCGCCGTTTTAAGGCGGGAGTCTCGGCGGCGTTTTGTCAGAATGTTTCTGTGAAGATGAATCACGCCAAAGTAAAAGCCTCCTCTTTCTGGCGCTGCTTGTCAGAGTGCTGGCGCCCTAACCCGAACGCACATGCGGGCCCGCAGCGTGTTAACGATGACTCGTTAAACGCACCGTGTTCGGTGCGACGGAGCCGTCAGGCGTCTCTGAAGCGTAGCTTTCATCCACACTTTTTTCCTACCCCATCACGCTGAAGAGTCGGAGGAACGCGGGATGAGCCTCGATGGCGTTTAGTCATGGCGGCACATTTGATGGTGCCTGCTGAGACCAGCAGTATAAATATGATTTCATGTTTTATTAGATTCTCTTAAATGAACATAATTCTGCGATTTTACATTTAAGCATGTTTCAGTCTAAATAGGAGAAATCACAGCAGATCAATGGGATCCATCAGTAATCGATCAGCAGCCTGTGACGGTTTCATGGATGTCCGACTTCATTATTTCTGTATTTGTGTCACATGTGCGCTGAGGGATCACAGCGCTGTTTTATATTTTCAGCCACCAGAGGCGCTGTGGAGCACCCACTTCATACTCTGATTATATCACGACAAACTGATGAGACAACAGTTTATATCGCACTCTTCCATCACACAACAAAGTGTTTGTGACACACTAACTGCACATTCAGAAATAGGTCCCACTGCACACCATGCTGGGTGATGCTAACTAGCACTGCGCTACCAGCTGTTAGGGCTCTTTGTTCAGGATCGTAAAGCCAGGCGGAGGATGATGAGCAGAGAGCGTCTGAGTTTGCAGCTTTTAAACAGTTTCATGTTGAATCTGCCTTTTATGTAGGGCGGGGCTCTGGCAGCTCCGTAGGTGCTTTTACCTGGACGTACAGGCCTGGTTTTTGATAACCAGATTGACGGTGCTGGAGAAGAAGTTGTAGAGAGCGAAGGTAAGAGTGGTCCCAGTGCTGACCAGGGCAGTGACCCCCTCAAGTTAGGCAAGTGGCTCCAGCAGGTCCCGGGAACAACATCAGGGATCTCTGTTCAGAAGAGTGCAGTATGAACAGCTAAGATACAGCTAAGATACTGCGCAGGACCCTCAAGCTACTGAGGACCCCAGCTTGAAACCCGAGTTTTATTTTTATACACACACACACACTCATATATACTTTTATATTTGTTTAGTTCAGATTTCAGTTTGTGTCTGTAGATGTGAGAAGAAGCAGATCCAAGTGACATTACTCACAGCTGAGCTGATCAATACAAGGATTAAGTGTGTGTCTGTGTGTGCCATTTCTAAGCAAACAAACACCATAACAGGTGAGGAGGTGTTTGTTGGTCACATGACCTGACACATATCCCCACAATCCCCGGCGGTTAAACCTCTGATTGAACTGTCACTCAGACTTTGTATGTGTGTTTGATACAATAACACACACACACACACACACACACACACACACACACACACACACACACACACACACACAGGTGAACATTAACTTGAACGTGAAAAACAGATATCATTGTATCCTGGCTGGTGTGTGTGTGTGTGTTTTTGATGAAGTGGGTCAAGACGAAGTAGAGCAGCACCACCGGGGATTCTGGGTAATAGAATCCAGGTCTGCCGTGATTCGCCGAAGGTCACGAATATTAATTGTCTTATTAACACCTTCCTCCCTCGTCAAGAGTTTAGTGAAACCCAGAAGAGCATGTGTGTGTGAGTGTTCATGTGTGTGTGAGTGTTCATGTGTGTGTGAGTGTTCATGTGTGTGTTGTCAGACTGATCTTGGTCCTTTGTCCCTCAGAGCCCCCTGTACCCATCGCCCCTCCTCAGCTGACAGCAGTTGGTGCCACCTACCTGTGGATACAACTTAACGCCAACTCGATCAATGGGGACGGACCAATCACTGAGCGAGACGTGAGTGCTGATTGGTCACTGATTCAGAAGTGTGGCTACAGCTACGACATTGGCTAACATTGCATAGTTAGCTTATCAGCCTGCTGTTCCCTTTAACAGGCTAATAGTCAAAGAAAGTTTAGACGCTGGAGCCACAAACTGTGGCAGAATTCTGTAATGCATAGAACTTACAATTCTATAGTATGTATGTATGTATGTGCAGATGTATATGCGTGCATATTTTTTTTTCAAAGAAAGTTTAGATCCAGGAATTTGCTTTATATTTGTTTTGGTCGGGTGATTTTTGTCCACTTCTGGGGCAGCCTACCTGTAACATTGTGCTCGCTTTCAGGTTGAGTATCGGACGACAGCAGGCATGTTGATCGACACCACACCGGTTGATAAGCCCACTCATAAAATCGGGCATCTGGACCCCGACACAGAGTATGAGATCAGTGTGCTCCTCACCAGGCCCCTGGATGGAGGCACAGGGAACCCCGGGCCACCGCTCAGAGCCAGGACCAAGTGTGCAGGTGGGTGAAAGTGAGGTCACATGGTCGAACCCTGCAGCCAATCAGTGATGAGGGCCGTTTCATGTCATCATAGTTGGTTTTGTTTTGTAGAGACCCTCGGGTGATTGCTAGCAGCTAGCAGCTAACCGTGTGGCTCCACTCACACTGCTCTTATTAGGAGGTTAATGGCTGAGTCATTAGCGTACCGTGCTAAGCTGCATTAGCACTGAGCTCATCAGGTGGCTAATGGTTAACGATGAGCTCCTTAAGACAGCCAGCTTTGTTAGCATCACACTCATTAGCTCCTAATGGCTACTGCGTACACACTACGCTAGCAGTTAATCTCCTGAATGAACACACCAACACACTGTGCCGCAGGTGTGTGTGTGTGTGTGTGTGTGTGTGTGTGTGTGTGTGTGTGTGTGTACGCAAACAAAAAACTGGATGTTATTAGCAATTAGCTCGCTAATTACACAGGTGCAGCCTTTTTATTGCTGGTGCAGTTGTTACTTCATCTGTGGAGTGTTTGCTTGTTCCACACGTTTCTATTCGTTGTAATTATTATTAGTGCCAGTCTTCATAATTCAGATTCATTTGATCTGTTTTTATTCACATACCTGTGTTTGAATTTATAGAAAGAATATGACCCATATGCTTACATTATTGTCAGTATAAGTTTTATTTACATGATCACATTATCAACAGCAACAAAGAGCTTTGTGTTTCAAAGAGGAACTATATTTTTAAACAAAGAACATCAGCAGACACTTAGATTCACAAAAATATTTAGTAAAACAATCATAATTTAAAGAAAACCACAATGTTATTTTTTAGGTGATGATAATATCAATCTCAGCTTAACCCTTTAAGACCTACCATAGAACCAAGTCCGCCAGAGCTTATATTATATTTTTACATGCTCTAGAGACATTTTTGGGAGAATTTCAAGTTGATATACATCAATACAACAATTATAGCCCAAATTTTAATAATATGTATGCATTAAGTGCATAGTAATTACATAAAATTGCAAAGAATGCGATAAACTGCAAAAAAATTGAAAAAATTTCTAGTTAGAGAAATTTAAGAGGCTTATCCCTCAAAACTGTAAATACAAAAAAGTTGCACAAAATAGTTTCCCACCACAGGAAATTTTATTTAAGTGTCTTCATAGTTTTATTTTTGAAATACACCAATTTTTATACACTGCAGGAAAAACTAAAATAAATATTATAGTGCACATTTGCAAAAAAACCGCATGTGCATCAAAATAAACTATTTCCAGCAGTGCAATATGAGTCCTAAGCATCCCAGAAACAATACAGAGAGTCATAAAGTCAAACATAACTTTGAAAGACACCAGTATAGGCTTATAAGGCCCCGATGGTAAAAAAAAAAAACTACATTTCCGCAAAATGACGTCACTTCCGGTTTTGGGCAGGACATGGCGGACATGCGATAGTTCGCGCTGATGGACGTAGGAAGTGTTACAAACAGCTGATCGGATCGGCAAAGCGTGTTTCTGGAATATTATGTTTTTGTTGCTGCAAGCGCTTTTTATGCAGTTTTTGCAAAGCTATATATGGAAGGAAACCGTGACCGAGGACAAGCTGATGGCATAAGATGTAAGTACAACTTCTCCGGTTTCATATGCAAAAAAGATTATTGCGCTAGCTTACATGGTTGCAGTGCTACCGGGATTTAAAAATAGTTATGCAAAACGGCCGGCTTTAAAGGGTTAAAAGAAAATGTGCAAGTTTTTTCATGTCAGCACTACACCACCTCTATTTTCCACAGTGATAATTATAAAAGCATTCACTTCAATTTCCTTTAAGAAAAAAATAATAAAAAAAACTTCAACATAAAAAAGTCATGTTTGAACAAAATATGAATCAAAATCAATGCAGATGTTTCCAATGCTGACGTGTTTTTGTGTGCTTGCCTCCAAACTTCATGTTTTCCAGTCCTGCTGTCAGTCGTTCCAGTGGCGACACTGTGAACAACTGTCATGTTTCAACATGCCGGCGTCTCAGACCTGCTGCTTCATGACTCATTTCAACACCTCGCAGCCACTGTCATGTTCCTATAAACTTGTGTGTCTGTAGAACCCCCCCCCCCCCCCCCCCCCCCCCCCATTACACCCTCCATAGCCCCCACCCTCAGAGGCTTCCTGTCACACTGACCTGTGACAGTGAGGAGCAGGTTCATCCTTTAGTGTGCTTTTGAAGGCTGTTATGCGCATGTGTGCTGTCCTACATGCACTTGGATTCTTGATGCACTTCCTGGTACAAGCCAACTGAGAGCCTCTTATTCCAGGAGGAAAAATGAAAAACATGCCCAGCAGTCAAGTTCTGATGATCACTGATGTTATTTCGGTCATTGAGGAGGCTGTAATGGTTCTTGGTGACATTGTAAGGGTCTGTGGTGAATCATTGGTGCTGATAAAGCTCTGACAGCTTTTGCTGCATTTCTAATGAGACCTGATGAGGGTCTTTGTGCTAATGGTCTTTAAGAAAGCTCTAGTTGCTCATGGTGACGCGGTGATGGTGTGGATGAGGTCTGCTGTGTTCTCATAGCCTGTATGAGTTTCTAATGGTCCTTGGTAGTAGGGCTGTTTGATATAACAATATATATATCGGATGACGATATGAAAAAATCTATCGTTTCATATTACACTATCGTTTTGTTTCGTGGTGTCACAAAATAAACTGTTTATGGCAACATTTTTTTCATGGTTTTGATGGTCACTGTAGTGGCTATAGTAATCTCTTAAAGTTCTCTCTTTCTCTTATATTTAAAATAACCACACTACGGAGAGACAAGCGACTTTTTTTACACGCTGTCATTAGCAACAATGACAGTAAACCCAGTGTGTGGCTCCGCTGTCCGCCTGTTTATTTTCCACATAAACCTTTCACAATGAAGCTGAAGAGCCTGTTGAGATTTTTCAAAATAAACTGAAATGATGACAAACAGAAGGTCCAGTCAAAACAAATGGAGCCCTTATTCCTAAATGAGAGGCCACCTCTGTAGCATGGACATGGTTTGGTTATGAAAAGTCAGAAAACTGTAGTATGCAAATTATGGTGCAATCGGGTCCCCACGTCAGACTCAGAATCGCGTGAAAGAGTATGAAGAGAGTTTACGGATGAGAAGCAAAGAAAGAGCAGTCAGGTGCTCAAAATAAACCTTAGACTCCAACGTTAGAACAGGCTTTTCCCCGCAGCACGCCGTGTAATAAATACTCACAAAGAAAACGGCAGCCGTTACAACTTGTGTCTAAAAATGTATCGTTTCGTGCATCTTGATTTGGCTCTCGGAGGAGGCGGACGCACTTTTCTCCTCTCCCTTATCTTTCCTGCTAGTTCTTATGTCCTTGTCTAGTCTCGTGTCTTTTTTGTATTACTTTCCCTGGAACACTCTCTCACAGTCTGTGTCTAAAACCTAAAAGAGAATTATGGATTTGATCAACTGGTCTCTGAATGCTATTGACACCCTTTAACGAGAAGTCTGGTGTTATGGTGTGTTGATACCTGTGCATTCCTGTATTATCCTTTTGTGTTGCACATTTCAGTGTTTTTTTTTCCTCGCTACCTGGCCTGACCTGTCTCCCCAATGTGATGTTTGTATTGTATGTACGGTCGGCAAGGTCTGTCATCTCGGTTGTGGGCAAAAGACCTGCAACTGACAAATAAAGGCTATCTCATCATCTCATCTCTCATCAGTTAAAACACTCGACTCCAGCTACACGACACTCAGCTGAAAGCACGTCACACAAGTCGAGCTGCCCGAGATTCACAGAATTTACAGAAAATGTAAAACTTTTGTGATTTATGTCATTGTTGGGACGATAAATATCTTATATCGGGATATGAGATTTTAGTCATATCACACAGTCCTACTTGGTAATGTTCTCACAGCACGTATGAGGTTCTAATGGTTCTTGGTAGTGTTCTCACAGCCTGTATGAGGTTCTAATGGCCCTTGGTAGTGTTCTCACAGTCGGTGAGAGTTTTTTGGTTCCTCAGTATGTCCTAGATCACAAAACAAAGTGATTGTGTCAGTCTGTGTGATAACCTCCACCTCTCTGGGACTGTCAGCAGACTAAAGCAAGCGCTCCTCTGAGATTGACAGCAGGAAACACGGAGAAACCAAAGATATGTTAAAAACTGTGAGTGTGTGTGTGTGTGACTGACGGCTCACACACTGTTAGTGTTGTGATACACACACTCTCAACATTCGCTCTGATGGCACTCGTCTCTTTCTTCAACTCACTTTTATTTATTCATTTTAGTGCTGATCAATTATGAAGCAGCCTGCGTGTGTGTGTGTCGTCAATAATGGATGAGTGTGTCCATCATACAAGCTTTAGGACTTAGAGCTCAGTGAGGCGACTCAGCGTGGTGGCAGATAAACAGGACTTCGTCATTTCACATTCTGCTTCATACCCTCATCTTGATCACTGATCAGTGCGACAAACTCTTCACGTTCCATCAGGATCAGCGAGGCCGTCTGAACATCTCCCTGTGATCTGTGGTGTGTTCAATCAAACTTTATTCATCCTCTGATGTATAAACGAAACTCTGATAAAGCTTCACTGATGTAACAAACATTTGTTTTCAGTTCAGGCCGTCTAGAGAAGGCTGTGTTATCTCTCTGCAGTCACTTGATGTTTTCTTCTACTTCATTATTGTTATTATTATTATTCACATACACACTGCCATGTAAAAACAAACTTTATTACATTTAGTAGTACATGTAGTCAGAGGTAAACACGGCAGAACAATCAAACACATTCTCATTCAACACTGATTCTTGCATTTCCCATTATGCACCTGGACACTTTGTAACCACGTCTGTCCTCTGTGTGCTCACTCATCTGTTTATTCATGAAAATCAGATGTTTGCAGAGCTGATGAGTCCTTTAAAGACAGAGGGAGGAAAGCTCTGAATACAAACGCCGTGTGGGTGGAGCCTCAAAATGAATCAATAACATCTTTAAATGCTTCTTGAGACATCCGTCTGCTGGACGAGCAGCTGTACACGATCAATACGTTTAAAGCTGTGGGTGGTAAAAAGCCTAGGTGTCAGTATCAGAGCTGATCCTGAGAAGCAGACATTGATAAATCGAGTAAAACTGAAAACCTGAACGTTTGGTGGCACCAGAAGTCAGAGCGAACCCAGAAGCCGAGGAGAGCCGAGCTGGAATCCTCCCGCTTATAGAAAGATGAAGAGTTGAGCATCGGTCATGAAATAAAAACCTTTGTGTGTGTGTGTGTGTGTGTGTGTGTGTTAACATCCATTAAAGTGTGTGTGCTGTTTGTTGAGGCTTTTAGAAAAATATCACATGAATATTTGAGTTTTTTCTCTTTCCACCTCAGATTTTCACGCTCTGCTCAGCTCTCTGACGTTTTAGTGCTTTTACTTCTGTGCTTGGTTCTCCGACGTTCCAGCATTATGCTGTCTAATACTGAGAAGTCGTCATCAGGCCTTTATAAGTGAGACCCAAGCTGATTTTAAGCAAGCAGCTGGTGGAGACCAAACCAGAGCTAAAAGACAGCGAGCACGGCTCAGAGGATTGCCAACACAATAGATGTCTCAGTGGACGCTGACATCGTTGTCCCAAAGTCGCAGCGTCTGTTTGTTTCCCCCTGGGAATGATTGCGGAATGAAGTTCAGACATGAGAGACAAAATGTGAAATGAAAATTGAAGGCGAGCAAGTTCATGAATGTGTTTGTGTCAGTGTGAGGCAGCATGATCACCTGTAGCACAACGTTCATGGCAGACCGTTTACCTGTACCGTAACGTACCATACCACCTTTATTTATAAAGCACTTTAACATAAAACCAGAGTTCACAAAGTGCTGTACATGCTAAAAGCATAAGTAAAGAAAATTAAAATGAGATAAGATAAAATAAATAACTAAAAAACTAAAATAAATTGAAACATGTCAAAACAAATTGAGTCAACCCCTCTAATCAATGCCAAAGGCTTCAGCGAATAAATATGTTTTAAGAAGACTTTTAAATTCAGAGAGGGAAGAGGCCTGACTAACATGCAAGGGCAGATCATTCCACAACTTTGGAGCAACTACAGCAAAAGCACGATCACCTTTTTAATTTTTCATATTCATTTCCTGTCTTATTCATAGCCTTTTCCTTTTTTGTTTTCTTTAGGTCACGAGCAGTTGTCCAAGCATTTCACTACATATCGTACTGTGTATGACTGTGTACGTGACAAATAAAATTTGAATTTGAATTTGAATTTGATTTATACTTAGTTTTCGGTACCTTAAGGAGCTGCTGATTGGCGGACCTAAGGGAACAGGCAGGTGTATATGGTTGTAGTAGCTCCGAGAGGTAGGGGGGGGCCAGGCCATTAAGAGATTTAAAAGCAAATAAGAGAATTTTAAAAACAATCCTAAAATGTACAGGTAGCCAGTGGAGTGAAATTAAAATTGGGGTAATGTGCTCAAACCTTTTTGTTCCAGTTAAAAGACGTGCTGCAGCATTTTTCACAACCTGCAGCCGCCTAATGGACGCATCACTAACCCCAAAATAAAGTGTGTTACAATAATCCAGCCTAGAAGTAACAAAGGCATGGATTACTGTCTCAAAATGCTGTTTCGATAAGATGGGTTTTATTTTGGCTAATTCCCTCAAATGAAAAAAGCTAGATCTTACAACAGCTCTGACCTGGCTTTCAAGTTTAAGATTTGCCTCTATTTTAACTCCCAGATTAGTGATGACTGGTTTAACATACTGTGCCAGTGAACCAAGATCTATAATAGTGGCCTCAGAAGCGCCACCAAAAACCATCACTTCTGTTTTCTGTTCATTAAAATGTAAAAGGTTCAAAGCCATCCAGGCCCTTATTTCATCAAGGCATCTGAGCAGCGAGTCTACTGAGAAGCCATTTATCTTTTTAAGTGGGAAATAAATCTGGGAGTCATCGGCGTAGCAGTGGAAAGAAATCCCACGTTTCCTGAAAATAGACCCAAGGGGTCGGAGATCTAGAGAGAAAAGAAGCGGGCCTAAAACTGAACCCTGTGGGACCCCACATTGAAGAGAAGCAGCAGAGGATACAAACTCCCCGAGTTTCACAGAGAAAGTTCGCTCTGCCAAATAGGATCTGAGCCACTGCAGTGCGGCACTCCGCATACCCACCAACTGCTCTAAACGGGAAATTAAAATATTATGATCCACTGTATCAAAAGCAGCAGTTAAATCTAACAGCACGATAATAACACAGTCACCTGAGTCATTTGCCAAAAACACATCATTAAAAACTCTTAAAAGGGCAGATCCGGTACTATGTAAAGCTTTAAAACCAGATTGGAAAACTTCTAAAATACCGTGTTCTTCTAGGAAGGACATTAATTGCTTGTAAACGACCTTTTCAAGAATCTTTGAGATAAAAGGCAGTTTGGAAATAGGTCTGTAATTCGCAATAATATCAGGATCAAGAGCAGGTTTCTTGAGTAGAGGCTGAATCACCGCATGTTTGAGATTGACAGGTACAACACCAGAGGACAAACTACTATTTACAATGGATTGTACAGCTGATGCTATAGTGAGAAAAACCTCTTTGAAAAATCGAGGAGGGAGAGCATCATAAGGGGAAGCTGAGGGCTTCATGTGAGCAACCAACTCCTGCAGGCAGAGCAAGGAAACTGGCTCGAACCTGTCAAAGACAGCAGAACTAGGGACAGGGGTAGAAGGGTCGAGAACGGACTGGGAAGTCTGCGCTTTGACAGATAGCACTTTATCAATAAAAAAGTGTAGGAAGTTTTCACAAATTTCCCGAGAAGACTCCAGCAGTCTGTGGAGCATGAAGGACCATGTCAATAGTCTTGAATAAGACATGAGGCTTACGACAATTTGCCTGAATAATAGTAGCGAAATGTTTCCTCTTAGCATCTTTTACAGTTTTCTGGTAAGAATTCCAGTAGTCTTGTAACATTTGGTATGACACCTGAAGTTGATCCTTCTTCCATTTACGTTCAGCTCTCCTACACTTTCTTCTGGCAGCCCGGGTGTCTTCATTCAGCCAGGGTTCAGATTTGGCTTTTACTTGCCTAAGCTTAAAGGGGGCCACTGAATCTAAAGCAGTTTGGCAGACAGAGTAAAACCACGTACTCAGCTCTTCTGTATCATTGCATATGAAATCAGGAAGGCCGCCGTTTGGATTAAAAACATTAGAGAACTGTCCAGCAGAGGAAGGGTTAAAAATACGACAGCTCCTAGCAGCAACAGGAGGAAGATTAACTTTGGTACAAGGAAGGAAAACCTCAAACAAGACAGGCCTATGGTCTGACCATACAATATCACAGACCTCTAAGTTAGAGACAGGTAAATTGTGAGTTAAAACAAGATCCAACGTGTGCCCATATTTTTGTGTAGGCACAGACACAGGTTGCACAAGATCAAAAGAGTCAATAAGATTTAAAAAGTCCTTTGCCATTGGCTTGTCAGGGCAGCACACATGAATATTGAAGTCCCCAATAATAAGGACATGATCATATTTTGGCATAATTTCAGCCAACAGATCAGACAAGTCATCTAAGAAGTTCTTATTGTATTCATGTGTAACAGAACGTTCACCTATACCGTAACGTTCATTTGTAACAGAACGTTCACCTATACCGTAACGTTCATTTGTAACAGAACGTTCATAGCAGAACGTTCACCTGTACTGTAATGTTCATGTGTAGCAGAACGTTCACCTGTACTGTAATGTTCATGTGTAGCAGAACGTTCACCTGTACCGTAACGTTCATTTGTAGCAGAACGTTCACCTGTACTGTAATGTTCATGTGTAGCAGAACGTTCACCTATACCGTAACGTTCACATGTAGCAGAACGTTCACCTATACCGTAACGTTCACATGTAGCAGAACGTTCACCTGTACCGTAACGTTCATTTGTAGCAGAACGTTCACCTGTACCGTAATGTTCATTTGTAGCAGAAAGTTCACCTATACCGTAATGTTCATGTGTAGCAGAACGTTCATAGCAGAAAGTTCACCTATACCGTAATGTTCATGTGTAGCAGAACGTTCATAGCAGAACGTTCACCTGTACCGTAACGTTCATTTGAAGCAGAACGTTCACCTGTACCGTAACGTTCACATGTAGCAGAACGTTCATGGCAGACTGTTCACCTATACCGTAACGTTCATTTGTAACAGAGCGTTCATAGCAGAACGTTCACCTGTACCGTAACGTTCATTTGTTGCAGAACGTTCATAGCAGAACGTTCACCTATACCGTAACGTTCATGTGTAGCACAACATTCATGGCAGAACGTTCACCTGTACCGTAACGTTTGTGTGTAACAGAACGTTCATAGCAGAACGTTCACCTGTACCATAACGTTCGTGTGTAGCAGAACGTTCACCTGTACCATAACATTCATTTGTAGCAGAACGTTCATGGCAGAACGTTTACCTGTACTATGACGTTCATGTGTAGCAGAATGTTACCTGTACTGTAACGTTCATGTGTACCGTAACGTTCATATGTAGCAGAACGGTCACCTGTACCATAACGTTCATGTGTAACAGAACGGTCACCTGTACCATAACGTTCATGTGTAACAGAACGTTCATAGCAGAACGTTCACCTGTAGCATAACGTTCATGTGTAGCGTAGCGTTCATATCAGAACGTTCACCTGTACCGTAAAGTTCATGTATAACAGAACATTCATCTGTACCATAACGTTCATTTGTAGCAGAACGTTCACCTGTACCGTAATGTTCATGTGTAACAGAACGTTCATAGCAGAACGTTCACCTGTACTATGACGTTCATGTGTAGCAGAATGTTACCTGTACTGTAACGTTCATGTGTACCGTAACGTTCATATGTAGCAGAACGGTCACCTGTACCATAACGTTCATGTGTAACAGAACGTTCATAGCAGAACGTTCATGTGTAGCGTAGCGTTCATATCAGAACGTTCACCTGTACCGTAAAGTTCATGTATAACAGAACATTCATCTGTACCATAACGTTCATGTGTAGCAGAACGTTCATGGCAGAAAGTTCCCCTGTCACAGGATATGGAGAACCTGATCTGTATTTAGACTGGATTCACTGGTTTCCAGCTGCTCTCTCACTAAGCGGCTGTTCTGGTCAGCGCCTTCGATCATCCATCACTGATTCTCATCTCTCTTCGTCTTCAGCCATCCTCTCATATTAAATCTCCTGGAAATGAAAAATTAAACCTCTCCTCCTCCTCCTCTCCTTCATCTTAAAGTCACCTTCAGACGTTCATCACTCGTCTCTCTGCCTGTAATCTGTTCTTCTGTGGTGTTTAAAGTGAACACATGTAACAGCGGCACGAGGAAGAGTGTGGACAATCCATCAGACAGGAAGTGACCTCAGAACATCCACAGAAAAAAGAGAGCAGTAATAATTCTGAGTGTGTGTTTATGTGTCACTTTATGAAAGGTGATTTGTTCCTCATACAAAAACATTAGCATCACTGATTTATGCACATATCTGCAGCATGTCATTAGCTGGTAAGCGTTTATGGCCACAGACTGTAGGGGGCGTTAGGCTACGAGCCATTTACAGTATATGAGCTCAGTTCGGTTAATATGTGTTAAAGAAAAGGGCTGGACGATGTGGAACAAAATGACTTCTATCGATTTTATATTGACCGGGTTTCATAATTCTATGGAGGCAAAGTTATTTCACTGTAATCGTTTAACACCCAGCTCCAAAGAAACGCCGTGATAAAGGAGGAGAAAGCGAGGTTCTCATCATAAAACTCTGAAAGGTTGAAATTTCCTGCTTTTCACTGAGAACAAAGCACCAGCTGTGTGTGTGTGTGTGTGTGTGTGTGTGTGTGTGTGTGTGTGTGTGTGTGTGTGTGTGTGTGTGTGTGTGTGTGTGTGTGTGTCAGCAGGGTGAATGCTGGAAATCTGTTTCCATCAGTCAGGGTCGTGTTGGCTGAAAAGGTCACAGGAAGAGGGAGGCTCAGAAACGCAGAGGGAGACGAGTTCAGCTTTTTAAACCCAGCAGAAGATTAAAAAAAGACTCATGTGGGCAACAAACATGTCCTGGTAATGTGGAGAATGAGAGTCCACAGCTTGTGTGTGTGTGTGTGTGTGTGTGTGTGTGTGTGTGTGTGTGTGTGTGTGTTACTAATTATTAGATATTGAAACCAGCGCACTGAAGACTCTCCCCCCCATTCTACTTTTAAATACTCTAGGAACAACAAGTAAGCCTGCAGTGCGAGAGCGAAGTGCTCTAATAGGGTGATATGGTACTACAAGGTCATTAAGATAAGATGGGGCCTGATTATTTAAGAACTTCTATGTGAGAAGCAGGATTTTGAATTCTGGATTTTAACAAGAAGCCAAAACAGGAGAAATCTGCTCTCTCTTTCTAGTCCCTGTCAGGACTCTTGCTGCAGCATTTTGGATCAGCTGAAGGCTTTTCAGGGAGTTTTTAGGACTTCCTGATAATAATGAATTACAGTCGTCCAGCCTGGAAATAATAAATGCATGAACTAGTTTTTCAGCATCACTCTGAGACAGGATATTTCTAACTTTAGAGATGTTGCGCAAATGGAAGAAAGCAGTCTTACATATTTGTTTAATATGTGCATTGAAGGACATATCCTGGTTCCTCACAGTGTTACCGGTGGCCAAGGTAATGCCACCCAGAGTAAGAATCAGGTTAGATACCATATTTCCAAAAGTTGAATCTGTTCATCTGGACTTCTGGTTTCAGTCATTATGCAAATGTACTGTTTATAAGATTGAAACCTGCAGTCAGCTGAGACTGAAGAAGCCACTTGGATGAGTGACGAAATGTTTCTCTCACTGAAAACGCTACGTCCAGATGAACAGAATCAACTTGAGCATGCATCAAGACGTTAGATACCATATTTCTAAGATTTTCAGGGCCGAGTACAATAACCTCAGTTTGATCTGAATTAAGAAGCAGAAAGTTAGCGGCCATCCAGGTCTTTATGTCTTTAAGACATTCCTGCAGTTTAACTCATTGGTGTGTGTTATCTGGCTTCATGGACAGATAGAGCTGGGTGTCATCTGCATAGCAGTGTAAATGTATGCTATGTCTTCTAATGATGCTGCCTAAGGGAAGCATGTATAATGTAAACAGAATTGGTCCTAGCACTGAACCCTGTGGAACTCCATAATTAACCTCAGTGTGTGAAGAGGACTCTCCATTTACATGCACAAACTGGAGTCTATTAGATAGATATGATACAAACCACTGCAGTGCAGTACCTGTAATACCTACAGCGTGTTCTAATCGCTCTAATAGGATATTATGGTCGACAGTATCGAATGCTGCACTGAGGTCTAGCAGGACAAGCACAGAGACGAGTCCACTGTCAGAGGCCATAAGAAGATCATCATCATTATCGTTTATTTATATAGCACTTTAAAAATACACCTGGTAGACCAAAGTGCTGTACAATACAAATATAAATATAGTAATAAAATAGCAAAAAGCAGACATAACAATAAAATTAATAAATAAAATGTCAGTTACCCACAGAGTTAAAAGCCAGGGAATAAAAATAGGTTTTTAATCTGGACTTAAAAACTGGCACTGATGTAGCCTGTCTAATATGGAGTGGAAGGCTATTCCAAAGCATCGGTGCTGCAACAGAGAACGCCCGGTCTACTATAAGTTTCAGCCGTGACTTTGGGACTGAAAGCAGCAACAGCTGCTCAGCTGACCGAAGCGAGTGAATGAGGACATGGGGCTTTAACAAATCAGACAAATAAACAGGTGCCAGACCCTTTAGAGATTTAAAAACCAATGAAAGGACTTTAAAACGGATCCTAAATTCAATTGGAAGCCAATGTAGAGAGACCAAAACCGGAGTGATGTGGTCGAATTTCCTTCTACCAGTTAAAAATCGTGCCGCAGCATTTTGCACTAGTTGCAAGCGTGATAAAGTGCCCTGCCCAACCCCTATTAAAAGAGAATTGCAATAATCTAAATGTGAAAAAATAAAGGCGTGAATAACACTTTTCAAGTCACGCTTGGAAAGAAAGGGCTTAACCTTTGATAAACGTCTGAGGTGATAAAATGCTGATTTTACCACCCCGTTTACCTGACCAAAGGTAAGTGCAGAATCAATTTTTACTCCGAGATTTGTGATCGAACTCTTTAAATGGGAAGTCAAAGCGGCAAGATCAACATCTGGAGCGTGAGAAAAATGATTTGGACCAAATAAGATCGCTTCCGTCTTCCGATCATTAAAATTTAAAAAGTTTTTGGCCATCCATGCTTTAACATTACTAAGGCAGTAAAGCAGAGGTCAACTTGGGAAACTATCAGAATGACTAAAAGGTAAATAAAACTGGCAGTCAGATGGATGGAATGACACTTTATGTTTTTGGAAAATCGCGCCAAGAGGCAAAAGGTACAGTGAAAACAATAACGGCCCAAGAATAGATCCCTGTGGAACACCCCAAAGCAGAGGGGATTAAGCCAAGGGGAGAAAGAAAGAGGGAAAGAGAAACAGCTGAGAAGAGGGACGGGGGAGAAGGGCAAAAACCAAAAACCAACAGAATGAGCAGAAAAAGAAAAAAAAAGAAGAAAAAAAGAAAAGAAAAAGCATATATCAATCACCTGGATCACCTGCTGAGAAAGAAAAAAGAAAACAAGCAGAAGAGAACAAGAGTAATAGAATAAACAACATCACAATGATATATGGGAATATGACAGTAAATACTAAATGTTAAACATTATTGTGCAGCACATAAGATCAACAGAACACAGTGTGCTTTGAGGTAGGAGCCAAAAAGGGTGTAGTTTGTGGGTGTGATCACCCGTGTGTACACCTGTGAGCATGGACGCGCTTGTTTTTTGTTTTTTAAAAGGTTCCTTCATGTAATGATCTGCTAGAGGGTGTGGGGGGGCCACAGCCCCGTCCTCCAGGGCATGAAGCAGCCTGGTTTCTTAAGTAAAGGATGTATGACTATGCTTAAACTCCCTAGGTACTTGACCAGACAAAAGACTAGTCTCCAAAAGTTGATTCTGTTCATCTGAACGTAGCGTTTTGTAGCTACGTCCAGAGGAACAGAATCAACTTTTGGAGATTTGCTTTCCTGGATGATTGACAATGCACCAAGACAAAAGACTAGTATTAATAATGTTCAGAATGTGTGGTCCGATGGTAGGAAATCCCTTTTTGAGAAAACGGGGAGGAACAACGTCATTTGGAGAGCCACACAGTTGAGCATTCAGCACAAGTTTCTCTAAATCAGGTAAAAGAATTGGTAGAATAGCAGAGAACAAACCTGAGCAAGAACCATGCATGGCTGGGTCAGCAATAGATAGAGTCAGAGGTCTCAAACTAGCAATCTTGTCCACAAAATAATTAAGAAACTTATTGCACATAACCTCAGAAGAGTGCAAAAGAACATAGCCTTCTGTATTAAGTACAGAATTTCTAGATTTATATAGAACACGAGGGTTATGCAAGCTGGCAGCAATAAGTTGGGAAAAATAGGAGTGCTTGGCAGCCTTTACTGCTTTCTGATAGACTTTCCAGCTAGTCTTAAGAGCTTTCTCTTTTTTCCACCGTCTTTCACATCTTCTACATTCTTTTCTAGCGGCTCTGGTAAAATCAGTTAGCCAAGGAGCCTACGTCGAGGACAGATTTACAAGCAGAGTCCAAATAAGAAAATAGAAAAAAAGAATAAGAAAAAAAGAAAAGCAGCTCTTTACACCGGACCCAGGAGGGAAGGCAGCTTTACTTTGATAAAGTCAGCCAGGTCATTTCATCGTCTTCTGATCAGATTTAGCACTTCAACATTTAGTCTATAAATCTTAAAAGAAATTGTCCATAACCACAGCTTTTAATTCATTTGGTTTCTGAGTTCCAAAGACCCAGAAAACTGAAATATTAACACTTACATCACCACGGACTGCCATTTGGCTTTTTCTACCTTTAAAACCCGGAGAGCAGCCAAATGGCTTTTAGCTAAGCTTTAGCTTCAGCCAAGTGGAAGCTAAATTGGCTAGTCATTCATATGTATATTAGGTTGTTAGCTGGGAATTCTGGAGGGAGGGGAGTGGGGGTGTGTGGATGAGGGGGTGGGGGAGCTGCTAAAAGCTGTGAACTTCCTTTTGTGTTTCATCTTGATGAATTCTCAATCATCCAGGGAAATAAATCTCCAAAAGTCACCAACTTGGAGTGTTTCAGTTTGCCGTCTTAGGGAGAAATCAACACACATGGGTGTAGGTCCTTTGTTGCTGAGATTTATTGATAAAAACAGTACAAAAAACCAACCATTTGTACACATATTTACAAATAATAATAAAAAGTGAGTGAGTACATTTCAACATTATACCAGTGGTCTGATTGATGCCACAATGGAGCAAATCGAGCAAAGACTGATAAGTTCGCTGCAATTTCCAGTGTGTGGGGATCATTGGTCACCAACTGCATCACGTGCTACAACCCTGGTCTACATATCACCGTTGATGAACAGCTTTTCCCATCAAAGACTCGGTGCTGTTTCCTGCAGTATATTGCAAGTAAACCTGACAAGTTTGGGATCAAGTTTTGGGTGGCTTGCGACCTAAAATCCAAGTACATTTGCAATGTCTTCCCATATCTTGGCAAGGACCCCAATTGTCCCACTGGGGAGAGACTTTCTGAAAATGTAGTAATGAGGCTGATGGAACCATTCCTAGACAAGGGCAGAAATGTTACCACGGACAATTTTTTCACATCGCTTTCACTTGCGCAAAAACTTCTTAGACTGAAAACCACCATCCTCGGCACAGTCAACAAGATTCGCAGGGAAATTCCTCAATCCACTAGTGGATTGGCTAGTCATTCATATGTAAATGTGGTGGAGCTTGCAAGAGAGTTGGCTCACTCTCATGTAGCTGAGAAGAAGGCAAGAAAAGAACAGTTGCTTCGGACACAACCCTCCACACCTAGTCCTGGAAAAAGAGCCATGTGTCAGGTCAAACACAAATGCAAGAACAATCATGCCACTGTGCGATGTGTTCACTGCTACAGATACACATGTGGTAAATGCAGACTACAGATACCATGGCAGTGCCAGGATTGTGAGTGATTGCTGAAAATGTTGAAATGTACTCACTCACTTTTTATTATTATTTGTAAATATGTGTACAAATGGTTGGTTTTTTGTACTGTTTTTATCAATAAATCTCAGCAACAAAGGACATACACCCATGTGTGTTGATTTCTCCCTAAGATGGCAAACTGAAACACTCCAAGTTGGTGACTTTTGGAGATTTATTTCCCTGGATGATTGAGAATGCATCAAGATGAAACACAAAAGGAAGTTCACAGCTTTTAGCAGCTCCCCCACCCCCTCATCCACACACCCCCACTCCCCTCCCTCCAGAATTCCCAGCTAACAACCTAATTTACATATGAATGACTAGCCAATTTAGCTTCCACTTGGCTGAAGCTAAAGCCTAGCTAAAAGCCTACCAGCCATTTGGCTGGTGGTGGGTTTTAAAGGTAGAAAGGTAGAAGCCTGGGACTCCTTTAAATAATAAATAAATAATTTAATATAGAATAATATAACAATATAACATAATTTTTTTTTTTTTTGCTATTACTAATATCTAATTTTCCTTTAAAAGAAAATAAACCTGAAGAAGATAAAAAAAGATATATTGATTACTGTCCTGATTGATTGATTGATTGGCTGGTTATCTCCGTTCAAATCAAATCAAATCAAAATCAAATCACTTTTATTGTCACATCACATGTGCAGGTACATTGGTACAGCACATGTGAGTGAAATTCTTGTGTGCGAGCTTCACAAGCAACAGAGTTGTGCAAATACAATAATGTAAACAAGCAAAATACAAGAATGGCTACATCTGAAACTAATAAATATATGTACAATATATAATAGTATATGCATTTCTGGATGTGTATACTAAATATTTTTCTACGTGTGTGTGTGTGTGTGTGTGTGTGTGTGTGTGTGTGTGTGTGTGTGTGTGTGTACACATATTTTACAAATTAAATAGAGTAAACAATAAATAAAATATATAAAATAAAATATACAGAGTGAGACATGTGCAAAACAGTGGCGTTACTGTACAGTTCCCTGAGCTCACTCTGAGTCTGGAGGTTGGTGTTAGCATCTTACCTTTGCAGGTGTCTGACCTCGCAAAAGGTTCACCTTACTGTCACAGTCTGACCTAACATCAGTAATCTGAGCTTTATCAAAGTATCAGTAATCTGAGTACACACTGGTGTAATCAGTAATCTGAATACACACTGGTGTAATCAGTGAATGCTGTGAACATGGCGCTCTGTAGTTCTTGACGGTTGTCATTTGTAGTTTTTGCCATGTTGTGGAAAACTACCTGGTGATGTCAGCGACTGGGTGCACTGGCTCCAAGTAATTTAAATGTCAGCCCAAAAAATGATGGGATGGAAACCATGACGACCACACAAACACACACACAGGTTTGATCAGAGGGGAATGGGAGGATTTTATGTGATAGCGTTCACTCTTCCCTCGGGGATTATGGGTAATGGGATCCACCTCAATGCCCCCCCCCCTCCTTCCCTTGACCCCCAACCCACATTGTTGCCGTAGCGATGTCGCTGTGTGAGTGTGTGTGTTCCCTGCAGACAGAGCATTTAAGTCGACATCTCTCTTTCAGAGCAACAATCGAGGTGCAGAAACTCACAAGTGCCTCTATTGTGTTCAGCTAAAAGCCTGCAGTGTGTGTGTATGTGTGTGTGTGTGTGTGTGGTCGATTGCGGCTGCACAGAAAACTTCTTTCCTGTTATTGTGCCCCACACACACACACACACAACCACAAACGACAACAAAGAACAGGAAAGGTATTGTTCACCAGCTGCAGAAAATACCTGAACACACACACACACACACACACACACACACACACACACACACACACACACACACACACACACACACACACACACACACAGGGGTTTGTCAGGAGAAATTGCTCTTTCCTGCTCTCATCTATCATTCCCCCTCTGAGTGGATCGCTGTCTGTCATCTTGAAATAAAGCACTTAGATTGGCCACTAGAAAGACTGTGTGTGTGTGTGTGTGTGTGCCCGCGCGTGCGTGTATGTGTGTGTGCGTGTGAATGCGTGTGTGTGAGCGCGCTCAATTCGAAGCCTCCTTTAATCTCCCTCTCTGTGTCTCAGAGGGAGCTCGGGTTTTTTCCAGTGTTGGTTAAAGTCTCTGCTGGAGGCTCAGAGGGGGGGGGCTCTGTGTGGCTCTGAGGAGCCCAGACTGGACGGGCTGTAATGGTTCCCAGATGGTTCCATCTGTGTTCATGCTGTGTGTTAATAAAGTTTGAGTTGAAGTCTGTTTCCGTCCTCAGTGAAGCGTCAGGGTGGAGTCTGCAGTGCTGGATACCCATTGGTCCACTCCTCAGGCTTCTATCCAGCTGGATGTTGGTGATGCTGCAAGGTTCGGGTTTAGTTAACAGCCACTGGTTTTATATGTTTCTGCCTGTTTGGAGACACATGTGATAAACAGGAAACATGCAGGGTGACTGGGAAACACAATCCCTGCTAATCATCTGTTTCTTTTTCCATGTTTGTGTGGAGTGCTGAATTATCAGCTGATCATCATATTGTAGGGGAGCATCACACAGGCACAGATACCTGCTGATAAAATCCCAGAATTTCACTCATTAACGGGGAAATGAAACTCTTTACACATAAAGGCTAATATACCTCACTGAGCCTGGACCTAAGTCTGTCTGTGATGTCGGGTCGTGTTCAGCGCCATCTTCTGTCAGTATGGGATGTGACGTCATGTGATTGGTTGGTTGGTGCTAACAGACTCGCATTACTTTATGTTAGCTAACTACTGACAGGATGGATACCTCAGAGAAAATTAAGGGCACTTAAACTAAACGTGAGTGTGAGGGGATCACTTTAGTGCTGCAGCAGTGAGTTCATGTTGAACCAGGACAGACTGTCCACTTTACTGTCTATGTCTGTGGCAGGAAGTGGCTGTTCACTGTTTGGCTAGCTGCACTGAAACGGTAAAATCCAGCTGTTAGCTGTGATGTTGATGTTTGTAAAGCACGTTATAAACGAGGACTGTGGAGGAGGAGGAGAGCTGGTTTGAGTCACCAGACCGACCGGCTGGATTTTTCCTCGTCTGGTCGAATGTGCTGAGCGTCAGATATTTTATGCAGTGTAATCATCTTTCTTTCAACAGCTCGAAATATTCACACCACAAACATAACCGTTTCTTACCGAAGCACAACTGGGAGTCCTAACATCCATCAGCATGTCCGTAAGAAAACAGATGGACGTGTGTGATGGACAACAAAAAGAAACAAACAGAGGTTTGAGGAAGAGATGGCACACCTTATTTTCTTCACATCGTCTCACTGGCTGGATTACTTCATATTAGAAGTGAGGAAAAGCAAAGCCCAGATATAAGTGAAGCAGACTGTAACGAGGTGTTTTTCCTACGGACATGTAGATGCATGTCAGGATTTGCAGTCGTGCTTTGGTAAGAAGCATAGTTATGTTTGTGATTTGGTGTGCATGCAGTGAGCTGTTCTGTTGCATTTGACACATGCTGCTTCAGTCATTAACACCAACAGGAAGGTCAGCCGATGGAGACAAGGCGTGCCGATAAAAATGCTGAGCGATGAAGAAACTCAGATGGAGGTCACCTGGTCAGGTCCTAACAACTCTGATTGGCTGAGCACCGACTGACCCCAGAGCAAGGCGCCGGTTTGGCGACAGTTGGCAGCAGAGCGGAGCTGAGCCCTTCGCCAGCTCTGTTTTCACTTTACACACATAGAGGATTTTAGAGACGTGACAACGTGACGTTCACACTGCTTCCTTCAGTTTAAGGACAAACACCCGAATCCTCCGTCAAAGAAAACATGTTTACATCCATCAGAAGTTAAGAACAGCAGCAACAGGGCAGGAGCTTCAGTTTACTTTCATCATTGTGGAGAGGATAAGAAGGGCTACAGGTGAGCACAGGTGTGTCTCAATTCATTATCCTCATCACGTGTTCCTGTTTGTGTGGTCTCCGTGTTGGTTTCAGATCCGATGAACGGCCCACGGCGTCTTGAAGTCGTTGACATCCAGTCCAAACAGGTGGCGGTTCGCTGGGAACCATTCGGATACAACGTGACACGCTGCTACAGCTACAACCTGACTGTGCAGTACCGCTACAGACCTGCAGGGGCCCTGAGCAGGTACACACAGGAAGCAAGAGGGAGGGGCCAACAGGTGAAGAGAGGGAGGTCCCAATGGTAGAGATAGTAATGAACCAAATGAAGTGAGAGGGAGGGGCCAATGATTGGCAGAAGAGAGTAATCATACAAAAAGAGAAGGAGGGTCCAGCAGAAATTAGAGATAGAGAGTTGGACCACAGCTGGATGGAGGGCGTGGTGAACAGGTGAAGGTAGGAGGGGCTCTGAGGTGCTAGGAAAGAAGGAAACTGTACTTCTTTAAGTTTCATTTCATCCGAGAAGCTTCTTCAGTTCTAAACCAAATGGTGGAGAGTCCCAGGTATTTAAACCCTAGTGGGGGTGTCCCTTATGAGGGTCATTGAACCTGTATTGATCATGTGACTCACCACATGAGCCAAGGTGTGGGTCATTATCAGCTGAGGTGTCAGGTGTTACCAAAGGTCACTCTTTCGAGTATGCCGGTGTCCACATGTTGGACAGACAAGACAGATGGTTTGAGAGACGAGTGAAAGAAGCATCTATGTCCACTGTGAACAGAGGGCGGGGCTTACGACACAACTGTCTGCCATCTACAATCCTTCCCAGATGCCTAAACACCCACTCACATCCTGGGCCGTTGATCTTAATAAGTCACATGATGGAGTGGGGCAAGATCTCACAGTTGGTTCACCTGAAACCTCTGCTGATAATGACCCACGACTTTTTTTCACCCACTGGCTAATGTGATGAGTCACATGATCAGTAGTGGGTCCCTCATAAGGGACAACTTGATAAATAGATGAATACCACTCAACTATTTGGTTTAGAACTGAAGAAGCTTCTCAGATGAAACTTAAAGTCTAGCTGCTTTCTTTCCAAGCACCTGCTGTTTCTCCTGCAGGGAGCCAGCAAAGGAGGAGGTGCGGGAGGAGGAGGTGTATGACACAAGGAGCACCATGCCGACGCACACCGTACGCAACCTTCCACCCTTCACCAACGTCAGCCTGAGACTCATCCTGAGCAACCCCGAAGGACGCAAGGAGAGCGAGGAGCTTCTGGTGCTGACAGACGAGGATGGTAAAACTCTCCCTTGAGTCACAGTGGAATCACAGCAGAGTCACAGTAGAGATATAGTAGAATCAAAGGAGAATCACAGTAGAGTCACAACAGTTTCACAGTAGAAACACAGTAGAGTCTACTGCTTTGTCCTCCGATGGTAACCTATGGTGACATTTTGGTTTCAGTTCCCGGGGCAGTCCCCGTGGACTCGATCCTCGGCAGCAGCTACGAGCAGCAGATCAGCCTGAGCTGGAGGGAACCGCTGCAGACCTACGGCCTGATCCGGCAGTATGAGGTAAATACATACAACTCCCAGCAGGCTTTGCAGTCTCCCAGTCAGACCCCGTGAGTCATCTGGGTCCCGATGTCTGTCTTCTCCCCAGATATCCTACAAAGCCTTGAGCTCCTTCGACACGGAGTTTGACCTGTCCAATCAGAGCGGCAGGGTGTTGAAACCGGCCAATGAGACAAGCCACATGTTCACCGGCCTCTACCCAGGCTCCACCTACTCCTTCACAATAAGAGCCTCCACTGTTAAAGGCTTTGGGCCCCCTGTTATCACCCAGTTTACCACCAAGATCTCAGGTAGGACTGTCAAACTAAGAGCTCAGATTGTTGTTTTTACTTTAAATGACTGCAATGAAGGAAGACAAGGTGAGCTTATTTTGTGTATCACAGTAGCACAAAGCGTTCACAAGTTTCTGCTGTCTCAACACGGACAGAGAAATATGCGTCACATGACCATAACTCTGGAGTAGAGAGAAAATTCAAATGTTTCCTGAAAGATGTCATTTTACAGCCAAAACTACAAAACAAGTTGGGCTGGGTGAGAAAGGGTTAACTCAATAGTGCTTCTCACTGGCTCTTACTGACATTTTATTTTGAAAAGCCAGTCGTGTGTTTAATCCCACGGAGCTTTCAGTCACAGTGTTCAGGCGGGTGAGAGTAAACAGGCAGACCGGACCTTGGTTTTCCCGACACAAACAGTCAAGCTGGAAGGAATCAGCTGATTCCACTGTGTCCTGTGCGCTCGGGTGTGGTTCTGCTCCTCGCCAGGCCTTTGAGTCATTTCCACTCTTTGCTTCAGTGTGAAGGTAAATCAGGAGGGAATGAGCTGAACATATTGTAACTCCTCCTCCTCTTCAGCTCCTCTGATGCCGGCGTACGATCAGGAGTCTCCTCTGAATCAGACCGACTCCACCGTCACCGTCCTGCTGAAGCCCGCTCAGAGCCGTGGGGCCCCGGTCAGGTAACGTACCTGTTCAAATATTCAGCAGCATCAATCTCCCACTCCATGAACATTTCATGACGTTGCTGTTAAAGATTAAAGCGCCGACGTGTACCGCCCTGAAGCAGGAAGTCAGGCGACAAACTGCTCACATCACTAACAGGAAATTAAGACTTGTCCTGAAATTAAAAAACACTCACTGTCTCACACACACACACTCACTGCTGCCCAGAGGGAGGCGGTATCTGCAGTAACAGTCGTCATGTCAACAGCTGAGTGGGCTCTGTCATCGGGCTTTAGCGAGGGATTTGGTTAATTAACAATCAGCGGGCGGGGCTAATCAAAGCCCACTTCTAACACAGAGGATTACCCAGGGATTATCAGTTAATGTGTCAGTCTCGCACACACACTACAAACAGACAGGAAGCAGCGTGTGAGACGGCGTCTCAGACAGGTAGGCTCTGCCGCTGATAATGAACACCTGCTTGTCACATGACTACAGGCCAAGAGCAGTGACCTAAAGGTGGAGACACTAAGGTGAGCTGTAATGGAGAGACTGGCAGGTATATTTGCTTAATCTAATGATACCCGGTTGCGCCAATCGGAGGTCACTAAAATCAATATTGAATCGGTGTGCAACTTTGCCAAAACAATGTGGGACTCTGTAGTTTTCTCTGGTCCCCTCCCCAATCAGACCAGGAGTGACATGTTTAGCCGCATGTTCTCCTTAAATTGCTGGCTGTCTGAGTGGTGTCCCAGAAACGATGTGGGCTTCATAGACAATTGGCAAACCTTCTGGAGGAAACCTGGTCTTGTTAGGAGAGACGGCATCCATCCCACTTTGGATGGAGCAGCTCTCATTTCTAGAAATATGGACAAATTTATTAAACCCCCCCAAAATATGACTATCCAGAGTTGGGACCAGGAAGCAGAGCTGCAGTCTTACACGCCTCTCTGCAGCTTCTCTCCTCCTGCTACCCCTCCAAAAACCCATCTCCATAGAGACTGTGCCCATCAATCAGCAGATTTCTGGCTCCCAGGTGTGTTTCATACAGGTAAGGAGCTGACACCGGGAGCCTTCTCAACTCGTTAGCTGTATGAAAGACAGCTGTCCATAGAAGCAATCAGTATGTCCAGATTCAAACTCTGCACCATGACCAAGACCAAACAGCTTTCCAAGGATGTCAGGGATGAGACTGGACCTACACAAGGCTGGAATGGGCTACAGATGACAGGACAAAGATGACAATAGGTGGTGCGATAATTCGCAAATGGAAGAACCATGAAATAACTGCTCATTTCCCTCAGTGTGGAGTTCCACGCGAGATCTCACCTCACAGAGTCTCTATGATAATGAGGACACTGTGTTTTAACAGACCTCTCTGCATTGAATCATATCTGTTATTAACCTCTGTCTCTCTTCCACAGCATGTCTTTATCCTGTCTTCCTTCTCTCACCGCAACCAATCGCAGCAGATGGCCCCGCCCCTCCCTGAGCCTGGTTCTGCCGGAGGTTTCTTCCTGTTAAAAGGGAGTTTTTCCTTCCCACTGTCGCCAAAGTACTTGCTCATAGGGGGTCATATGATTGTTGGGTTTTTCTCTGTATCTATTATTGTAGGATCTACTGTACAATATAAAGCGCCTCGAGGTGACTGCTGTTGTGATTTGGTGCTGTATAAATAATGATTTTTACTCATTTTAATTCTGAATAATTTGCTAAAAAAAAGATGAAAAACACAAAAGTGTCATTGTGAAATAATCACAGTGAGTCTTTCCGTGATACTGCAGCAGCCCCGCGTGCAGAGACACACAAAGTGTTGCATGCTGGGTAGCTGGTGGCCTCGACGCTTGTGCGTATCTACTGATGTACTGCTTGTGTTAACGAGCGTGGAGTAGGCTGTGGCAGTGGGCGTGGCTTTTGGTTCTGCAGTTAGTGTAAGTGCAGCTCGTACGCTCGCTGACTCCACATATCTGAGCCATGAAGCCGAGGATCAGTGTAGGGTCTTCCTTACACTACAAAGCGACTGTTGTTGCGATTTGAAGTCATCCAAACATGAATGTCGGCTTCGAGCTGTGTGTATCCTCTCAGACCTTCTTTGGATGGAGTTTGGTCCATATGACGGCGTTTCTCTCCACCCATCAGGAACCCTCAGCATTAAGTGAGAACAGTTTAACCTCACCCCACCTCTGTAGCTAACCACCAGACAGCAGCCCGACGTCACCAACCCTCCATGTAGGGGCGCGACGGGAGCCTATTCAGCCCCAGGGTAGGACCTGGACAGGCCCCCGTCTGTCGCAGGGCTAGCACATAGAGACAGACAACGACTGGGAGAGAACCCACGCAAACACAGGAGGAACGTGCAAACTCCACACAGAAAGACCTGATGGTGGAATTAAACTGTGAGGCAACCGTGCTGCCACTGCTGTGTGATGACTGGGTGGATGAAACCCAGTGAAGCTGTTGGAGGTGTATGTCAGCTGTTTATTCCTGCCTGCGTTTGCTCAGCAAGAGCAGTTCCAGCTCCACTTCAGCTTTCTTTGGTTTGCTAGATGTCTGAAAAGAATCTCACGGAAGCACCTGCACGTGCTCGTCGCCACTTCAGCGAGTGGCCGTGTTTTCTGTGCAAGCAGCGAGAGAGCGCTGCGAACGCTGCAGATCAGTCACTCGAACGTGACTCTTGTGTTTGAGTGGGGGCGAAGAAAGAGGAAGCTGAAAGGAGGAAAATGGATCTTTTCAGCTGAAGCGAGATCTGTTTTTCCTTTTGTGTAGGGGCGAGGCGTGTGTGTGTGTGATTTGCGCTGTGTTAATCGACATGATGTCTGATGTGAAATCCATCAGATTGAACAGATGCTGCTCCGAGATACGATTTAAGGTCTGCGTGTTTATATTTAACTTTCTCTCTGACACCACAGTGTGTGTTGGCCTTCAGGCACGCACACACAGATTCAAACACACACGTATGTAGGATACGCGCATCACAGGACAAAAGGTGTTGCCGGCAGCGACCTGCAGCTGTAATCAGATTACTGTCTCACACACACACACAACAAGTCCTGCGACTCGAGCGTGGTGAAATGTGATTGGAGATGGAACGTCAACGACAGAGAGGAGAAGAAAGGACATAAAGAAAGAGACAGATGTGGGGGGAGGAGAACTGAAAGAACGAGGCAGAAATGATCCAATTTGTTCTTCTTCTCTTCCTTTCAGAGGCGAATTAAAAACAGTGTGTTTGTGTCTGTGCGCCTTCCTGTCCTCCATTAGTTTCCTGTCCAGCAGGAAATGTGACAACACTGCAGTTTCACCCTCCACACCTTCAGATGTGTGTCAGAAACTGTGTGTGTGTGTGTTGATATGTAACTTCTGTCCTGAACTGGACTCCTATGAAAAACACAACTATTGTTTCCAGCGTCCCTAGGGACACACGCCGTCTTAAAAACTAACCGTGCTGCATTCAGGTGCAGCCCAGTGTAAACCACATACAGGCTCTTCTGCTGGAAAAGAAAGTTTACTCTAGAGCCACAATACTTTCACTTCAGTTCAGTTCAATTTTATTTATACAGCAACAAATCACAGCAGTTGTCCCAATGAAAGATCCTGTTATACAGAGAAAACACTAACAATCAGACGTTGACCTTTGAGCAAGCATTTGGTGACAGTAAGGAGGAAAAACTTAACTGGAAGAAACCTCAAAACCGGGCTCAGGGAGGGGCGGGGCCATCTGCTGTGACTGGTTGGGGTGAGGGGAGGCAGACAGGATAAAGACATGTCCCAATTCCTAAGCCGGCCTTCAGAGGACCCGGCCCACATAGGCCGGGTTCTCTGAAGGCCGGTGAAATTGGCTGTGAAATTGGACGGTCGAGCCTTCAGTTTTGCGTCACCGCTGTCTCGGTGGAGTTTAATAAACTCGGCTGTCTGCTCCTTGTTATTTAAAATATAACAGGACACTATAAATATAACAGGAGTAAACTCTCGACCATCTCACACTTCTGTTTAATCAGGTTGATGTTTATTCAACTGTGTGAAAACTAAAACTTTAATCTCAGCCAAACCGATTTACTCAGGAACAAATGAAACATTGAAAAAAGCCAAAAATGTACATTTATAAGTTATCATAGTGACTTATATATCATGTTTAACCTAAGTAGTGAAGACCATGGGGATCTGAAATGATGTGCCGGGAGTCCGCTGCACTCGCCGGCTTCAGTGACCCTCGAGCTCCCGGCTAACTATCGAGCTGGTGGGTAACAGACGTCTCCAAACACATCAGAGCACTTTTACAAATATGTGATGTCTTGATAAACCGAGCAGATATACTCCATTGCCGCATTTGAAAAGTATTTTATATTATTATACAAATATTATAAATAATAATTGAATTAATAAAATATTTCAAAGAGTAATAAGAATAAGTTGCTTCTGCCATATTTGGAAACTGGAATTGGCGGGGCCGCGCTAGGAATTCTGGGATATGGTGGACCACGAACAATACACCCGACCCATCCTTCAAATCTGGGGAAATAAAGGATGCATTTGGAGCACCCTTCATTTCCTGGTTGTGACGTAATCGGCCTTCAAATGCGGCCTCCAAAGGATGCGGCCGAGGAATTGGCACATATCTAAAGACATGCTGTGGAAGAGAGCTGGGGATTAATAAGTGTGAAGAAAGAAGAAACACCCAGTGCATCATGGGAATCCTCCAGCAGCCTACACCTATTGCAGCATAACTAAGGGAGGATTCAGGGTCACCTGGTCCAGCCCTAACTATATGCTTTAGCAAAAAGGAAAGTTTGAAGCCTAATCTTGAAAGTAGAGATAGTGTCTGTCTCCTGAATCCAAACTGGAAGCTGGTTCCACAGAAGAGGGGCCTGAAAACTGAAGGCTCTGCCTCCCATTCTACTTTTAAATACTCTAGGAACAACAAGTAGGCCTGCAGAGCGAGAGCGAAGTGCTCTAATAGGGTGATATGGTACTACAAGGTCATTGAGATAAGATGGGGCCTGATTATTTAAGACTTTGTATGTGAGGAGGATGATTTTGAATTCTGGATTTAACAGGAAGCCAAAACAGGAGAAATCTGCTCTCTCCTTCTAGTCCCTGTCAGGACTCTTGCTGCAGCATTTTGGATTAGCTGAAGGCTTTTCAGTGAGTTTTTTTGGACATCCTGATAATAATGAATTACAGTCGTCCAGCCTGGAAATAATAAATGCATGAACTAGTTTTTCAGCGTCACTCTGAGACAGGATATTTCTAACTTTAGAGATGTTGCACAAATGGAAGAAAGCAGTCTTACATATTTGTTTAATATCAAATCAAATCAAATCACTTTTTATTGTCACATCACATGTGCAGGCACACTGGCACAGCACATGCGAGTGAAATTCTTGTGTGCGAGCCCCACAAGCAACAGAGATGTGCAAACACAACAACACAAACGAGCAAAATGCAAGAATGGCCAACCTGAAACTAATAAATATATGTACAATATATAATAGTATATGCATTTCTGGATGTGTATACTAAATATTTTCCTACGTGTGTGTGTGTGTGTGTGTGTGTGTGTGTGTGTGTGTATACACATTTTTACAAATTAAATAGTAAAAAAATAAAATAAAATAATAATAATAATAATAATAATAAAATATATAAAATATACAGAGTTGAATATGTGCAAAACAAGTGGCATTTATATACAGTGTGGAGTGCATAATGTTGAAGTTCCAGTAGTGAAGCTGAGGTGTCTATGACGTGTTCAGCAGTCTGATGGCCTGATGGAAGAAGCTGTCTCTCAGTCTGCTGGTACGGGACCGGATGCTGCAGAACCTCCTTCCTGATGGAAGCAGTCTGAACAGTTTATGGCTGGGGTGACTGGAGTCCTTGATGATCCTCCCCGCTTTCCTCAGGCAGCGCTTCCTGTAGATGTCTTGGAGGGAGGGAAGCTCACCTCCAATTATCCGTTCAGAGCACCGCACTACTCGCTGGAGAGCTTTGCAGTTGTAGGCGGTGCTGTTGCCATACCAGGTGGTGATGCATCCAGTGAGGATGCTCTCAATGGCACAGTGATAGAAGGTCCTGAGGATGCGGGGGCTCATGCCGAATCTTTTCAGTCTCCTGAGAAAGAAGAGGCGCTGCTGCGCCTTCTTCACTGTTTTGTTTGTGTGTACTGACCACGTAAGATCCTCAGCCAGATGTACTCCAAGGAACCGGAAGCTGCTCACTCTCTCCACAGCAGCGCCGTTGATGGTGATGGGGGTGTGTACTTCTCTGCACCTCCGGAAGTCCACTATCAACTCCTTTGTCTTTGCGACGTTGAGGGTGAGATGGTTGTCTTGACACCAGTGGGTCAGGGCGCTGACCTCCTCCCTGTAAGCCGTCTCATCACCGTTGGTGATAAGACCCACCACTGTAGTGTCGTCCGCAAACTTCACAATGATGTTGGAGCTGTTAGTGGCCGTGCAGTCGTAGGTGTAGAGTGAGTACAGGAGAGGGCTCAGTACACACCCCTGTGGAGCACCAGTGTTCAGTGTGATGGGGGATGAGGTGATGCTGCCCAGTCTGACCACCTGGCGTCTGTCAGACAGGAAGCTAAGGATCCAGCTGCAGAGGGAGCTGCTCAGTCCTAGATCCTGCAGTTTCCTGTCCAGCTTCGAGGGAACGATGGTATTGAATGCTGAGCTGTAATCTACAAACAGCATTCTCACATACGTGTCTCTCTTCTCCAGGTGTGACAGGGCAGTATGTAGTGTCAGGGCTATGGCATCATCAGTGGACCTGTTGTGGCGGTATGCAAACTGTAGAGGGTCCAGTGAGTCGGGTAGTGCAGAGCAGATGAAGTCCCTGACCAGCTTCTCGAAGCATTTGCTAACGATGGGGGTCAGGGCTACAGGTCGCCAGTCGTTCAATGAGGAGATGGTGGAGGATTTGGGTACAGGGACGATGGTGGCCATTTTGAAGCAGGCTGGGACTACAGACAGAGAGAGGGAAAGGTTGAAGATGTGCGTGAACACTCCAGCCAGCTGAGCCGCGCATGACTTGAGGACGTGGCCGGGAATCCCGTCCGGACCAGTAGCTTTGCGTGCGTTCACCTTCCTGAAGCACTTCCGCACATCCTCCTCAGACACAGTGTGCGCACTGACGTCATCCGCGGTGCGCACACTGTCCGGTCTCGTGGTGTTCGCTGTGTCGAATCTAGCGTAGAATACGTTTAGATCCTCACACAGAGAGGCCGTGGTCTGCGGTGTGCTGGTTTTCCCTCTAAAGTCTGTGATCGTGTTTAGTCCCTGCCACATACTCCGAGGGTTGTCAAACTGTTGCTCCACCCTGTCCCTGTACTCACGTTTGGCTGCTTTGATCGTCTTCCGGAGTTGGTAATGTGCGTGTTTGTAGTCCGATGTGTTCGCGGAGGCAAAGGCGGTGTTCCGTGCCGCGCGAACATCTCCGTTAATCCAGGGTTTTTGATTTGGGAAGGATTTGACTGTTCTGGATGGGACGACATCTTCCACGCATTTCCTGATAAATCCACAGACTGAGTCTGTGTACTCATCAATGTCTCTGGCGGCCACGTGAAACATTTCCCAGTCCGCGTGATCAAAACAGTCCCGCAGCGCAGACTCCGATTGGTCCGTCCAACAGTGCACCGCCCTCCGGGTTGGAGCTTCCTGTTTCAGCTTCTGCCTGTAGGCGGGCAGGAGCAGGATGGAGCGGTGATCTGATTGGCCGAATGGGGCGCGGGGGAGGGCTTTGTACGCATCCCGGAAAGAGGTGTAGCAGTGGTCGAGTTGCCGGTTTCCACGTGTGTTGAAAAGGATGTGTTGATGGAGTTTTGGTGAGACTTTCTTCAGGTTTCCCTTATTAAAGTCTCCGGCTGTGATAAACGCTGCCTCTGGGTGTGCGGTTTCCTTGCTGCTGATCGCGCTGTACAGTTCCCTGAGTGCACGGTCAGTGTCGGCTTGTGGGGGAATGTAAACAGCCGTAATAATCACTGCTGTAAATTCCCTCGGTAGCCAGAATGGCCGGCACTTAATCATCAGGTACTCCAGGTCCGGTGAGCAGAAGGATTTGACCGGGTGCACGTTCGCATAATCACACCAGCTGTTGTTGATCATGAAACACACACCACCGCCTCTGCTTTTCCCAGTAAGATCCTGTGACCTGTCCGCGCGGTGCACAGAGAACCCCGGCAGTTGTATTGCGGAGTCCGGTACTTTGTCCGATAGCCAGACAAAGTAATATGTGCGTTGAAGGACATGTCCTGGTCAAAAATGACTCCAAGGTTCCTCACAGTGTTACTGGAAGCCAAGGTAATGCCATCCAGAGTAAGAGTCTGCTTAGATACCATATTTCCAAAAGTTGATTCTGTTCATCTGGACGTAGCGTTTTGTGTAAATAATGACTGAAACCAGCCCACTGAGGGAACAATGGGCTGGGAGGTCGGTTCCTTAATCATAATTATGCAAATTCTCATGACCATTGATCAACAACCACTGATCAATGTCCATGAGGACCATTCACAGAGAGTTGGGGAATAGCTTTCTTTAGGAGCCTTTCCAGCTTTGACAAAAGTCCAGCTGGGGTAACCACATTTACTCAGGGCCTTCTTGATGTTCTTCTGCCTCCCTGGCTGCTGTGTCAGTGGGGATGGTGATCGCTCTGTGTTGTAGCTTCTTGATAACACCCAGTTTGTGCTCCAGTGGATGATGAGAGTCAAACCTTAGATACTGATCCGTATGTGTAGGTTTACGGTACACGTCAGCTTTTAGATGTCCCCCATTACTGATGGAAATCTCACAGTCTAAGAAGGCTAACCTGCCACTTTTCATATCCTCCCTGGTGAATTTGATGTGTCGGTCCACTGAGTTAATGTGACCCATGAATTGTGGCACGTCCTGAGATTTGATTTTCACCCAGGTGTCATCCACATATCTGAACCAATGGCTTGGTGGTGTTCCAGGGTAGGATAGCAAAGCCCTCTTTTCCACTTCTTTCATGTACAAATTGGCCACAATGGGTGAAACTGGGAGCCCATGGCACACACATGTTTCTGCCTGAAGAACTGACCCTTGTATGTGAAGTAGGTGGAATGAAGACACAGTTCAAACAAACTTGGTCGATGCTGAGAGTGGTCCTGCTGCTGAGGTTGGGGTCATCCTGTAATCTCTTATGAACTACCTCCAACACTTCTGTGACTGGGATGCAAATGAAGAGAGATGTAACGTCGTACAAGACCATGGTTTCATCTGCCTCCATGATGACATCTCTCACCTTCTCAACAAAATCCAGGGTGTTCTGGATGTGGTGTTCAGAGCTGCCCACCAGCGGGTTGAGGATCAAAGCCAGAAACTTGGAGATGTTATAGGTGACCGAGTTGTTCATACAGACAATCGGTGTTAAAGTTGCACCCTGTTTATGTATTTTCATTGTTCCTTCAGTGGGCTGGTTTCAGTCATTATGCACATGTACTGTTTATAAGATTGAAACCTGCAGTCAGCTGAGACTGAAGAAGCCACTTGGATGATGACGAAACGTTTCTCTCCCTGAAAACGCTACGTCCAGATGAACAGAATCAACTTTTGGAGATTTACTTATCTGGGTGATTGAGCCTGCATCAAGACGTTAGATACCATATTTCTAAGATTTTCAGGGCCGAGTACAATAACCTCAGTTTGATCTGAATTAAGAAGCAGAAAGGCTTTATGTCTTTAAGACATAAAGACCTGGATTCATGGACAGATAGAGCTGGGTGTCATCTGATGATACTGCCTAAGGGAAGCATGTATAATGTAACTTAATAGAGGTGGTATAGTTCTTGAAGTGTTTTCACAGACCTGTGTGTGTGTGTGTGTGTGTGTGTGTGTGTGTGTGTGTGTGTGTGTGTGTGTGTGTGTGTGTGAGACTCCTGTGAAGAACACAACTGTTGTTTCCAGAGTACAAACACTGATAGAAACTAAGTGTTCTGTGTTCAGTTAGAACTAAAACAGTTTATGTCGAGTTTTCTGAAAGTCAGTTTTTGTGGTGTTTTAATGAAGTTGATCGACTGTGAAGGTTCTCAGTCATCCAGGTCATCGTAGTCAAAGGAGCTTGCAAAGAAAAGCGTCTGGACTTCTTTAAGTTACTTGAAGACGTTTCACCTCTCATCCGAGAAGCTTCTTCAGTTCTAAGGTCAAATGGTGGAGAGTCCCAGATATAAACCTAGTGGGAGTTTCCCCCCACAGAGGGACAAAAGGACCCCCTGATGATCCTCTAATCGCCTGAGCCAAGGTGTAAACTGGGTGTGGGTCCCAATCAGCCAGAGTTTCGGGTGAGCTCATTGTGAAACCTGGCTCCACCTTATCATGCGATTTCCTGAGGTCAGATGGCCCAGGATGTGAGTGGGCGTTAAGGCGTCTGGGAAGGGATCTCAAAACTGGATTATAGATGGCAGAGAGTTGGTGTCGTAAACCCCGCCTCTGTTCAAAGATGGTTGCTCACAGTGGACATAGATGCTTCTTTCACTCCTCTTTCAAACCATCTGTCCTCTCTGTCCAAAATGTGAACATTGGCATCCTCGAAAGAGTGACCTTTGACCTTTAGATGCAGATGGACTGCTGAGTCTTGTCCTGTGGAGGTGGCTCTTCTGTGTTGTGCCATGCGCTTGTGAAGTGGTTGTTTGGTCTCTCCAATGTAGAGGTCTGAGCATTCCTCGCTGCACTGTACAGCATACACCACATTGTTAAGTCTGTGTTTTGGCGTTTTGTCTTTCGGGTGAACCAGTTTCTGTCTGAGCGTGTTGCTGGGTCTGAAATGCACCGGGATGTCATGCTTGGAGAAAACTCTCCTGAGTTTCTCTGATACACCGGCTACATAGGGGATGACAATGTTGTTGTGTCTGTCCTTCTTATCCTCCCTCGCTGGTGTCTGATCTTCTTTTCTGTGCCTCTTTGCTGACTTTAAGAACGCCCATTTAGGATAGCCGCACGTTTTGAGTGCTTCCTTTACATGTGTGTGTTCCTTCTTATTTTCCTTCAGGCTTAGAGGGAACACGTTCTGCCCGGTGGTGTAGGGTCCTAATTACTCCAAGTTTGTGTTACAGAGGGTGATGGGAGTCAAAGAGGAGGTACTGGTCCGTGTGTGTGGGCTTCCGGTAAACTTCGATGTTGAGTTTGCCGTTCTCTTCAATGTCCACAGCGCAGTCCAGGAAAGGCAAACAGTCGTCCTTTGTGTCTTCCCTGGTGAACTTGATGTTTTTATCCACAGCGTTAATGTGCGCAGTGAAGGATTCCACTTCTTGTGTCTTGATTTTGACCCAGGTGTCGTCTACATATCTGTACCAGTGGCTGGGTACTCTTCCTTTGAAAGAGCCAAGAGCCTTCCTTTCCACTTCCTCCATGTAAAGGTTGCTACAATAGGTGACACGGGGGAGCCCATGGCACAGCCATGTTTTTGTCTGTAAAAGCCTTCGTTGTACTTGAAATATGTAGTGGTGAGGCAGAGGTCTAACAGTGTGCAGATCTGATCGGGTGTGAAGTTGGTCCTGTCTTCCAATGAGCTGTCTTCTTGTAGTCGTTTTCTGACAGTCTCCACGGCCTCCGTGGTGGGTATGCAAGTGAAGAGAGAGACTACATCAAAGGACACCATGGTTTCATCTGGATCCAGGGTAAGTTTCTGGACCTTGACGGTGAAGTCGGTGGAGTTCTTGATGTGGTGTGGGGTGTTCCCCACGAGAGGAGCAAGGATGGTAGCAAGGTGTTTAGCAATGTTATAAGTGGCTGAGTTTATGCTACTGACTATGGGTCTGAGTGGGACAGCTTCCTTGTGGATTTTAGGAAGTCCGTAAATGCAGGGTATGGCATCCCCTGGGTAAAGGCAGTGATATGTAAGGCGGTCAATGATTTTGTCCTTTTCAAAGTCTTGAAGAAAAGCGATAACTTTATTTTTGTAGCTGCTTGTGGGGTCTCGCTTTAGGGCTTCGTAGGTATTGTTGTCACTGAGGAGAGTAGTGATCTTTGTGTGGTAATCTGTAGTGTAGTAATCTGTAGTGTCCACCATTTGACCTTAGAACTGAAGAAGCTTCTCGGATGAGAGGTGAAACGTCTTCAAGTAACTTAAAGAAGTCCAGATGCTTTTCTTTGCAAGCTCCTTTGACAATAAAGTTGATCATTTCTCTCGTGGAGAGTTTTAATGGATCTGACAGGTTTCCCGAAGTTGCTAAAGTTTCCTTAAATGTCGGTAGAGCTTGATCTGTCTTTTTCTGTCGATGCCCTTATAATGGTCAGACTGAGGTTTTAATGAGATGTTCATGAGGCTTTAAATCAGCACAGGAGCAATCAGGCAGCTCCTCCTCCTGACTGTCACATACAGAATGAAGTATCTGATATTTGTATGTCCTTTAAAATTCTTTGGTGGTCGATGGTGAACAGGATTTTTTTTTATTCAGGGATAAGTAGGTGACAGCTACCTAGAATTATATATTTTTTAAAATATTATATCTCATGTTATTTCCCTTTCTTGTCTTCCTTTATGTCTTTTACCTGCGTATAGGATTTAATAGCAGCTCTGACAGGAGGAAATGAACGATCAGTTTAATGTCAAACTAAAGTTACAGCCTCCACACACAGACGGAGAGTTAATAAAAGTGAAGGAGAGTGTGATGGAGGAGAGGCATAGGTGACCTTTATGTGGAGCTGAATAATGAATCAACAGATGGGCAGAAGAAGAGCCGAGCAGTTTAATGTGTCGGCTTGTATGTGAACTGAAATCCAGCCAATTATCAGCAACAATCACGAACAGCAAAGCTCACAGCAGCAATTCTGCAACAACAAGAGTTGATCTTCATCCCATTTTCCTTTTTACGAACACATGCATTACTGATTCTCCCAAAGGTTCCTTTGACCGGACTTCTCAGCTGGAGCCATGGTCAAAGCTGCAGGATCCACAAACAGCTGATCCTGCTTTTCCCATAATCCAAACTGATAATGCCTCGCTTCAGTGCCAGCATCACAGTAAACATGTGACTCTGTTTTACAAGATCTGTTTACGGTTCAACCTGTCTGTCTGTAGTAAATACCAGGTGGTGGTGGAAGAGGAGCGCCCCCGCAGGCAGACCAGAGGCACTGCAGAGATTCTGCGCTGTTATCCAGTGCCCATTCACTTCCAGAACGCCACGCTGCTGGACTCCCAGTATTACTTCAGCGCTGAGCTTCCAATGAGCGAGCTGAGGGCGCCCATGCCCTTCTGTGTCGGTCAGTGACACATTCAGTCATTCACTCAGTCAATCAGTCAATTAGTTAGTCAGTCAATGGGTCTGTCAGTTATTGACTCAGTCAGTTGGCGAATCAGTCTGTGAGTCTCTTAATTAGTGAGTTAATAAACGAGTCAGTCAGTGATCCAGTCAATCATTCACTGAGTCAGTCTGTGAGTTCATCAGTGAGTCTGTTTACCTTTGTGTTTGTACAGGTGACAACAGGACCTACAGTGGTTACTGGAATGCTCCCCTCCTGCCTCATAAGAGTTATGGGATTTACTATCAGGCTGTCAGCACTGCCAATGGGGTGAGTTCACCTGTTTACAGGTAACACAACCAACACAGTGGAATTCAAATCATTTAAATCAGCTGGATCAGCTGTCATCGGCTCCTGTCTGCAGTCTACCATGGATATTCACGCAGATATCAATGGATCACTATGAGACTGAAGACTGAACCTGACTAAGTTGTTTTTATTGATTGATGCTAACTAAGTCGTGTTTTTGTTATAAGGTAACAATAAGGCAGAAGAAGAAAGTTTGAGAGAGACAGGAACTCCATAGTATGAATTCCCTGAGGCTTTCACACATTAACTAAAGACAGTATTTTAGTTGGTGTAGACTCACATCTTAGGAATGAACAAAGGGCATGCAGCACACATAAATTACATTTTTTTTAAAAAGGAAATGTATTCAAAACCAAGGTCGGTTGTAAGAGGGTCTGTGTTGGATGTAGAAGCCACGTCCGAAGCTCACTCTGACTCCTCTGTCTTTGTATATGCGTGTGTATATGTAAGCACGTATCTCCAAAAACTTGATTCTGTTCATCCTGACGTAGCGTTTTGTGGGAGAAACGTTTCATCATCATCCAGGTGACGTCTTCAGTCTCAGCTGACTGCAGGTTTCAATCTTATAAACAGCACATTTGCATAATGACTGAAACCAGCCCACTGAGGGAACAATGGGCTGGGAGGTCAGTTCCTTAATCTTAATTATGCAAACTCTCATCATCATTGATCAACAACCACTGATCAATGTCCATGAGTCCCATTCACAGAGAGTTGGGGAATGGCTGCAATCACAGCATTGTAAGATGGTGACAGATGTACCCTTAGGCCACTCCTCCATTCAGAGATGGTCTTTCCCTTTTCACGTAAATGGCCTCCTGGATCTGCTGGAGCTTTCTTTAGGAGCCTTTCCAGCTTTGACAAAAGTCCAGCTGGGGTAACCACATTTACTCAGGGCCTTCTTGATGTTCTTCTGCCTCCCTGGCTGCTGTGTCAGTGGGGATGGTGATCGCTCTGTGTTGTAGCTTCTTGATAACACCCAGTTTGTGCTCCAGTGGATGATGAGAGTCAAACCTTAGATACTGAACAAGAACTGTATGTGCAGGTTTATGGTACACGTCAGCTTTTAGATGTCCCCCATTACTGATGGAAATCTCACAGTCTAAGAAGGCTAACCTGCCACTTTTCATATCCTCCCTGGTGAATTTGATGTGGTTTGAGGGCGGAGTCAAGGAGGCCATTTACGTGAAAAAGACCATCTCTGAATGGAGGAGTGGCCTAAGGGTACATCTGTCACCATCTTACAATGCTGTAATTGCAGCCATTCCCCAACTCTCTGTGAATGGGACTCATGGCCATTGATCAGTGGGTTTTGGTCAGTGGTTGTTGATCAATGGTCATGAGAATTTGCATAATTATGATTAAGGAACTGACCTCCCAGCCCATTGTTCCTTCAGTGGGCTGGTTTCAGTCATTATGCAAATGTACTGTTTATAAGATTGAAACCTGCAGTCAGCTGAGACTGAAGACGTCACCTGGATGATGACGAAACTTTTCTCCCACAAAACTCTACGTCCAGATGAACAGAATCAACTTTTGGAGATTTACTTACCTGGATGATTGAGCCTGCATCAAGATGTAAGCATGTAAGCAAACTGCAGATAGTCAGATTAACAGCAACATTATTTTGTCTTTATCTGCCATTGTAGAAATTCATTTCATGTAAACAATAAAGTGGCACACTGTGTGATAATCTCCACCCTGATAGGACTTTTTTAAACATGTGTTTTCAGTGACCCAAAAGCTCCTGAACCTGACCGAGTCATTTTTAGTACCTGTTGTTTTTGTGCCTGAAACAAAGCTTCTCTGAGACTGTGCGGTAAAAACAGACTGCCAGGCAGCTTTGAACCTTCATCTTTGGTTTCTGTATGAGTTTGTGGTGGATTATTCTGAATACCAGATGATGATGATGAAGATGACAATAATGTTGTCTTGAGGAAGAGAATTCACTTTAAATCCAGACTAATATTTTACTTGTGTTAGCTCAGGTGTTTACCTAAGCATTCCGGGGTTAAACCAGTTGTGCACAGAGTGTTTATCAGAGAGCAAACACTCTGGCTTTTATTTTAAAAAGTGGCAGGTGTCAAGATATCCAATCACAGCGTGCAGCCGAGCCCAACGGCGGCGTGCGACAGAGCAACGCTTCCCCTTTTAACAAAGGTTCCACATGATTCTGCTCTGTTCTGTCAATTTGAACACTTTCTCTGTTCTTCCTGTCATAAAACCAGATGAGTGAGACCGAGACCACACACACACACACACACACACACACACACACACACACACACACACACACACACACACACACACACACAAACACACACACACACACACACACAGCTGTTTAATAGGGGTGCAGAAAGTTTCAGCAGCCTGACCAGTGACACTAATAGGCTACAGTGTGTGTGCGTGTGTATGCCATATATGTGTGTAATGAAAAGACAAATTTTAACAGTTACACACACATATTGTATTATGTTGGGTGTTAATTATTGATGCTGGGAGGTTTAATTTGTATGTGCGTGTCTGTGTGTTGAATAATGCAGCAGCTGTAGTGCTTTTTACTGTCGCCTCGCTTTGCTCTGTGTGTGTGTGTGTGTGTGTGTGTGTGTGTGTGTGTGTGTGTGTGTGTGTGTGTGTGTGTGTGTGTGTGAGGATGAATATTCATGAGCTCTTGTGGTTAATTTGTCGGCTGTTTGTTAAAACCAGAAAGACACAAGATGTTCTTGCTCGCCTTTCACCAAAACCTGCCTCACGCAGTGTGTGTGTGTGTGTGTCTGTGTTATATGTGAGTGTGTGTTGGCTGGTAAATGCCAGCACAGGCACTGATCCACAGCAATTTGCCTTCTGTCCGCTCTGTTTACGATGAGTGTGTGTGTGTGTGTGTGGGTAGTTGCCAGATGTGACAGCTAATATGTCGGCATTTGTGTTGACAGGAAACTAATTTGCTCTTCTCTCCAACAGGAGACAAAGATCGACTGTGTGCGAGTGGCCACTAAAGGTAAGAGCCTGCATTTTACTTTGAAATTTATTCAGTACCAGTTGGACCCTTTTCATTTTATTTTGAAAAATTATAATCAGAAAAATTCTGTATGTACCTTTTCATTAGCTGCATGTGAAAGGTAAATGTGCAAGGTCTTATTTTGAAAATGGTTATAGACATTTGATTAAAGGTACAAATGTAATTTTTATTTTGAAAGTTTATGTTGTTAAATGTGAAATTCTACAAAATGATGTTGGTGGCAGTACAGTTTAATTTGAAAGGTTATAGAATACATTTTAGTGAACACAAGGTCCCATTTCTATAAGATTCGTAAAAGTCTTCCTTAATATTTATTTTGAAAGGTAGTTTGTATCATTTTATTTTGAAAAGTGTGTAGTTGTTGGAGTTGTAGGCTAATGGTTCTAGAGGTATAATGGCTCACAGATGGCTGCTTGTCCCTGACACCTATCCTCCAATCAGAGGAGGACCATGGACTCATGTCCTCGACACACACACACACACGCACAGAGAGAGAGCTCTGTGCTACGCTAATATCAGGCTAAACCCAGGCTAATGACGGGGCCTGTATGGGTGTCCAGAGAGCACAGCACAGCTAAACAAAAACACTGTTATCTCCCCTGATGGACATCCAGGATCAACCAGACACACACACACACACACACACACACACACACACACACACACACACACACACACAGTAATCGACTGTTCTGGCTTTAATCAGCTCTTATTGGAGCTCGTGTTTCTGCTGGCTAACAACACCATATGCTGATTGGCTCTGTCGGTCCCTACGTACCTGTCAGTCATACTTTAGTGGCCAACCCCAGGGGGTAGGACCCCCCCCCCCCCCCCCCCCCACCCACCATATTGCCTTTTAGAGTACCCATGATGCCTTGCAGCACTAACAGAGCTGCTGTGATGTGAACGGCTGCTGAATGTTAAAACACACCGAGACAGCAGAAAGTAAAGGTGTAAAATGAAACATGATACCGCCTCTGTGAGCGTGTGAAGCAGGCGTGACGTTTAAATGCAGCCAGACAGAAAAAAGACTCACTTCCTTCCATCTCTGCACACGATCAACTCCACCTTATTTCAAAAGAACAAAGGAGAAATGCTGCACCCTCAATTATGAAGCGTGTGGAGAGAAACGCACATTTGAGCTGACATTCAGCCTCACGTTAATGATGATTTTTATTCCAATAATAACTTTATGTTTCATCAGCAATAACCAAAAATGCTCATAAAAATACATACATGAGAGAAAATATCAATGTGTCAATAATAACAGCACGAAGAAAAACACAGGTTAAAACTCCTGTTTTATCACACCTGTACCGCACCTCGGGTTAGCGGTTGATCTTTGGACTTCATGCTTGCTGTCTCTGATATCAAACAGGGACAGGATTATGTTTGTGGACACCTCAGATTGTGAATCCAGTAATTGAGAACGAGGTGATGCAGGAGCTTCACGTCAGTGCCGCAGGTGCATCTGCTGAAACTCTGTGACGAGTTTGACTCTGAGCTAAATCGGAGTCAGAGTAAGTTTTCTGGAGAACGAGACGACGTAGGATTTTGAACCTGATATCGTGGGTGTGTCCACCAGGAGCCTGAGCGGCGGTGCTGGAGGTTACAGTTTTTTTTGTTTTTGTCTTTTATGATTGGTTATTGTGCACATGAATCCCGTTTACACTCTTTGTTCTGTCCTTCATAATCACTGACTTTATTGTCGATGAGTCATATAAGCAGTTCTTTGGCCTGCATGCAGGAGCTGTTCTCAGTCAAATATAAACCAGCATCATTTTTTGGACCTGATTAGTGTCCAGTATAAAACCATTCATGGCCCAGCAGAGACCCTTCACTAAGTCAGACTCAACATTCATGATCTGTATGCACTGACTGATCGCCATGGTAACACCGTGAGTATATGTATATACACTGATTGATCCTTTTTTAATAAACACATTTTTTCTAACTGACCTCTGTGAGTGCGATGAACACATGGTTAGGAGATTCCTGTTCTTTCTCTGCTTCTGCTGCTTGATTGATTGATTAATAACATCTGATCACTGATTGGCTGATTAACGAGCTTCTCTTCCAGGTATGTTTAGGTGAACAGCGCTCTGCTCTCCTCTGTTTGGCTCACAGTTCAGTTTAAATCAGTTTGGACTGAAGAAGAAGACTAACAGGGGTTTGCTGCAGTAAATCAATACTGATCTATAATCAATAGGCAGCGAATCAGTCAGACCTCAGCAGGAGAAAGGTCGTGTCTTCAGGTACACCCAGTTTATGATTGGTTACCTGTACAGGAAGGAAAGAGGTGATGTCATTCTGGGAAGGTCAGAGTGTTTCCATAGCAACCAAATGTCGTCTCTTAGTAACCCCGATCAACAGTTACAGTTCAACATTAACCTTTTATTAAAGCCTCTTAAAACAAACACTAGCTTTTTCATGTAGGATTTTATATTCCCATAGTCAGGTGAAGTGTTTTGGATGGCTGTGGCTTACAGAAGTCCACGAGGAAGACTGCTGACCTCACAGCTGTCCAGATGATGATGATCAGCATCCTGCAGGAGGGTGAGTGCACAGAAGGTCACCGCTAAAAAGGTCAACTGTTCTCACAGGGGTGGGAGTGGAAAGTTCACCGGGAGGGAACAGTGGAGGAAAAGGTGCACAGACAGCAGAGGACTGTGAAGAAAAGTCCACTTGAGAACTTTCAACAAGCATCAGCAATTGCCAGGTGAAGAGGAAGGAGCTCCAGCCCTGGTACCAGAGACAATGAACCTCTCACTGGGCTGATCAGCAGGAGAACTGCTTTGAACTCGGTGCAGGAGTCTGGAGGAGGAGGGCAGAGACTCAGGTTCAGGTCAGAGCCAGGTGTTACAGCACTTCATGCTTCTGTCTGCTGAGAGCTTTTTTTTGCTCACCACCTGACCAGGTTGTTACTGTTTCACCCAAATCTCAGAGAAACCTCTGATCCAAAGATCCCGGTGAGCTAAAGGCCTCCATCAGAGCAGCGTGAGCTTCCGCAACTTCAAAGAATTTAAGGGAAGCACTCACAGATGGGACACCAACCAAAGCAGTGAAAGTTATGTGAATGTGATGGACAGAGCCGCTGTCCTCGCGGCTTCAGGCAGGATGTGGAGCTGCTCGGCTCGAGCTCAGCTGCAAGCGGAGCGACGCCGATCAGCAGTTTAAAGCTGCCACCAAGAGTTCTTCACACGATCAGAGCATTCAAGTGACTTTATTTAAACCCAGATGAGTGCAGCGTTTCCTGCTTTATTGATAACAATGATAATGATAATAATGAGACAGCAGGTGGAAGCACTGGGTCAAAATAAGGAGACGACTCGAGTCACAAACGCTGAGTGCTGTGTGCTGTGTTAGCATTGTGTTAGCGCTGTGTTAGCGCTGTGTTAGCATTGTGTTAGCGCTGTGCTGTGACAGGAGAGCAGGGCGCTGTGTGTTACTAATGTTTCTGCTGCAGTACAGACCTGCCATCTCTCTCTCTGTCTGTCTGCATGCCTTCCTGGATGAATAGCCGCTATAATCGTCACCCAGCTCACCACGCCCTACATTCGCATCGCCCCGGCAGCAGGCGACAAGCAGCTAACAGGTCAGCACACACACGCTGCACACACACAGACTCACACTGACTGGAATCTCTGGCTTTAATGGCTTTATTGGATTAATAATTTCTAATAAGAGAGGCGCTCATGTCTGTGGAGCTCAAACATGACTGAACAGGAAATGATGTTGTGATCTTTCTGACTGTTTGGCCTGTGACGCGTCACACTCGGCACGAATCAAAGTAAAATAAATGACCCCGAAACACATCTGAACAAAGATGGAGGTGACTCTGTCATCGTTTGATTTGCAGTTATAGAGATTGACAGACCACGTGACTTTCGCGCATTGCATGCCGGTAACTCATGGCAAAACAATCCAAGTACTGCATCAAATGCAAGCATTTGCAGCACCGCAAAACGTTCATTCTTCGGTTCCAATAAATTCTTGCTTTTTCTTTGCCCCCCAAAAAGGTATGTACAAAACAAAGGAGAACAATGCCGGTCCGTACAAAGACAGACTTAATGAAAAGTCAAAGAAAAGATACGAGGAAAAAAATCAAACCAGTGAAAGTGTTAGATCCTTACGAGCACACAGAGGGAGAAAAGACGTCAGCGTGCTGCCCAACTTTCACCACGCTCATATTTATAATTATACGGTTCTTGGAGTGAGTGCATACACTCGTGAAGTTTAGTAACTTCAGGTCACTGCAACAAGCCCAGGTACAGTTTACCGACGGATGGGTGCAGGACCTTGAAATGCACCGTGTAGAAAGTAAAGACCATCGTACATATCATAAGTTTACCAGTCTCACAAATCGTCTTCATAAATACACATTCGTTAACCGTTTATTAATAGGACCTTTGAGCTCAATGGTAATTAATTAGTAGTAGAAATAATTTCTGGTACCCATCACAGAAATGTAGCAGTGACAATAATATTGTATGCTGTAATCGTACTGGGCAATTAGTGATACAGAACAACTGTTTTATCCTGTGAATAAAAGTATATGTTTTTGTCAGTGTACCATAATAACAGAAGCGAAACACAATATTGCGTCAGGACAATTTACTATTTATGCACAATAAATAAAGGAGCATAGCACGACAATTTCTGTTCAGCGCCAGACTTGCTTGTAACCTATATCACCAATTATGTTAAGAAAAATGACGCATTAACTACAACAGCAGACTGACCTTTGTGGGAATGCTTGGAGCAGACTAACCTGTGAGCTGGAGTGTTCTGGGACGTTATATTTGCTCTTTGAATGGCTGCAATCCAGTCGCGTCTTTGTTACCTCGGAAACATGGCTCGAACTATTTCTCTTCAACGACGTAATCCGATAACAACCGATCTCTTTACCCGTCGGCTTCCCGTGGCTGTCATGCGACCGGCTATTGCAGTTAATAATACAACAGCTTCTTGACATTTTTGTGTTTCTTTTTATCGCTGTATAACTGATTTCAATTGAAAGCCTGCGTGCGCTAGTACCTCTTGCCACGAGTTCCCAGAATTCTTTGCGGTTTTACCCCTGAGTGACGTCACATTTTCAATCTCTATTCCCATCTTTAAAAATCTCAGATCAGCCCAAAAACTGTAGAATTGTGTTTCATAGTCAGTCCAGCAGAGGGCACCGAGCTAACAATGCAGCAGTTGATGACCGAACCCTGCTTGGATCTACTGCTGCCACCCAGCTGCAGGTCCGTCAGCTCAGGTCTCAGCTGAAGGTAACAGCACTTCCTATTCTCGTGTTAAGCATTCATGGAACCTCAGGGTCCTGCTAATCTGTAACCGGAAGGTTGCCGGTTCGATCCCCCTGCTCTTTCTGTCCTGGTCATTGTGTCCTTGGGCAAGACACTTCACCTACCGCCTACTGGTGTTGGCCAGAGGGGCCGGTGGCGCGATATGGCAGCCTCGCTTCTGTCAGTCTGCCCCAGGGCAGCTGTGGCTACACCTGTAGCTACCTCCAACAGTGTGTGAATGTGAGAGTGAATGAATAGTGGAATTGTAAAGCGCTTTGGGTGCCTAGAAAAGCGCTATATAAATGCAATCCATTATTATTATTATAATAACGCGCTGCAGGTTCTGTAGAAGCAAGGCGGTCAGACAACGGCTGCAGAGGCTCTGTAGGTATGTCCCAATTCTTAGGCTGCATCCTCCTGAGGCCGTATTTGAAGGCCGATAACATCACAGCGACGCAACGAAGGCTGTCCCAATTCGTAGACTCGTCCGAGTCCGGCCGACAAATGCGTCCCCCTTTTCCCCAGATTTGAAGGATGGGTCGGATATATCCTTCGTGGCCATATCCCAGAATTCATAGCACGGCCCAGCCAATTCCAATTTCCAACAATGATGGCCGCTACTAAGTTTTAAAATTACTCTTATTATTCTTTCTGGGTCACAAAATAAACGTTTAACATATTTTCAGGCAAGAATGTAGCTGTGTAAACTTCAAATATCTGCTTGGTTTATCAAGACATTGCATATTTGCAAGTGCTCCGACGTTTTCGGAGACGTCTGTTACCCACCAGCTCGAGGCTCACTAAAACCGTCAAGAACAGCGAACTCCCAGCACATCGTTTTCAAACCCCCTTTCGCTACGAATATGTGATATATAAGTCACTCAGATAACTTAAAAATTTAAATTTTTGGCTTTTTTCAGTGTTTTCTTTGTTCCTTGATAAATCGGTTTGGCTGAGATTAAAGTTATAGTTATCACACAGCTGAATAAACGTCAAACTGATTAAACAGAAGTGTGAGATAGTCGAGAGTTTACGCCAGTATCCTGTTATATTTTAGATAGCAAGGAGCAGACGGCCGAGTTTATTAACCCTTTAAGACCTACCATAGAACCAAGTCCGCCAAAGCTTATATTATATTTTTACATGTTGTAGTGCCATTTTTGGGAGCATTTCAAGTTGATATACATTAATACAACCATTATAACCCAACTTTTAATAATATGTATGCGTTAAGTGCATAGTAATTACATAAATTGCAAAAAAGTGAAATAAAGTAAAAATTTAAAATCATTTTTTGTTTTTTTTAACATATATTTCTAGTTAGAGAAATTTAAGAGGCTTATCCCTCAAAACTGTAAATACAAAAAAGTTGCACAAAATAGTTTCCCACCACAGGAAATTTATTTCAAATGTCTTCATAGTTTTATTTTTGAAATACACCAATTTTTATATACTGCAGGAAAAACGAAAATAAATATTATAATGAAAATCTGCAAAAAGCAGCATATGCATCAAAAGAAACTATTTCCAGCAGTGCAATATGAGTCCTAAGCATCCCAGAAACGACACAGAAAGTCATAAAGTCAAACATAACTTTGAAAAACACCAGTATAGGCTCATAAGGCCCTGATGGTAAAAAAAAACTACATTTCCGCAAAATGACGTCACTTCCGGTTTCGGGCAGGTCATGGCGGACATGCGATAGTTCGCGCTGATGGACGTAGGAAGTGTTACAAACAGCTGATCGAATCGGCAAAGGGTGTTTCTGGAATATTATGTTTTTGTTGCTGCAAGTGCTTTTTATGCAGTTTTTGCAAAGCTATATGTGGAAGGAAACCGTGACCGAGGACAAGCTGATGGCATAAGATGTAAGTACAACTTCTCCGGTTTCATATGCAAACAAATTATTGCGCTAGCTTACATGGTTGCAGTGCTACCGGGATTTAAAAATAGTTATGTAAAACGGAGCGTGCCCGCTCCAACTGGCTTTAAAGGGTTAAACTCCACCGAGGCAGCGGTGACGCAAATCTGAAGTCTAGACCGTCCCATTTCACAGCCGTTTACTTCCAGCCTATCCGGCCCACCTAGACCATGAAGGCCGGGTCCTCCGAAGCCTGTGGTCTATGAATTGGGACACAGCTTGTGTGTGTGAGGCCGAGGGTCTTTTGAGAGTCCCAGAGTCACACACAGAAGGATTATTCTCACTGTGAGTCATGCTAAGCTGCACTGCTCGAGTCCAAGAATATCAACACAACACAGAAACAAGGAAGAGTTTACATCATCTGGAGATAAACCTCAGGGAGGGCAAAGCCATGATTGTGTGTCTGTGAGTCTGTGTGAGTGTGTGTGTGCGTGTGTGGACTGAACAGGTACACACACACACACACACACACACAAACACAGATTCACAACTCACAGAAAATTACATTTAAATATTTACCAGCCTGAAAGTGGAAACTTTCAACACACACACACCAACTGTGTGTGTGTGTGTGTGTGTGTGTGTGTGTGTGTGTGTGTGTGTGTGTGTGTGTGTGTGTGTGCTACCAGCAGTCCTCAAATACTAACAGCTGTTCGCCTTGTATCCACACACTGAAGCACACACAAACACCTCCCACGCAGCGTGACTGGCTGAAGCCCTGAAGCAGAAAACAGCTTCACTTTCACATAAAAACAGCTTCTCCATGGCCCGCTGTGACACACATGCAACAACACATACATACAAACTACACACACGCCACACACAAGGAGACACACAGATAAATTCTGTCTTCAAAGCAGTGTTTTGATAGCCTTTAAACTGAAAACAGCAGCTCTCTGCCTCCAAGGGGGGATACTGTGTGTGTGTGTGTGTGTGTGTGTGTGTGTGTGTGTGTGTGTGTGTGTGTGTGTGTGTGTGTGTGTGTGTGTGTGTGTGTGTGTGTGTGATGAAACAGGAGGGAGCTGATAGTCGAGTTCGTCTGACCTTGAAGAGACGAAATGAAAACAGAAAATAAAAGAAACCAGTTCAGTAAACTGCAGCTGAACTGGTTTCATAGATCAGACATGAAGATTATTAAATATTAGGTCTCTCTCCTCCAAGTCTCTGTTAGTACATGACTTCAATTTCAATTCAATTCAATTTTATTTATATAGCACCAAATCACAACAAAAGTCGCCTCAAGGCGCTTCATAGATACAGAGAAAAACCCAACAATCATATGACCCCCTATGAGCAAGCACTTTGGCGACAGTGGGAAGGAAAAACTCCCTTTTAACAGGAAGAAACATCTGGCAGAACCAGGCTCAGGGAGGGGCGGCCATCTGCTGCGACCGGTTGGGGTGAGAGAAGGAAGACAGGATAAAAGACATGCTGTGGAAGAGAGACAGAGGTTAATAACAGATATGATTCAATGCAGAGAGGTCTATTAATACATAGTGAGTGAGAAAGGTGACTGGAAAGGAAAAACTCAATGCATCATGGGAATCCCCCGGCAGCCTACATCTATTGCAGCATAACTAAGGGAGGATTCAGGGTCACCTGGTCCAGCCCTAACTATATGCTTTAGCAAAAAGGAAAGTTTGAAGCCTAATCTTGAAAGTAGAGATAGTGTCTGTCTCCTGAATCCAAACTGGAAGCTGGTTCCACAGAAGAGGGGCCTGAAAACTGAAGGCTCTCCCTCCCATTCTACTTTTAAATACTCTAGGAACAACAAGTTAATAATGATCAACAAATCGATTTACTCTGCCTTACAGAACCCTGGTTGCAGCAGGATGATTATGTTAGTTTAAATGAGTCAACACCCCCGAGTCATTCTAACTACCAGAAATCTCGAAGCACAGGTCGAGGGGGCGGTGTGGCAGCAATTTTTCACACCAGCCTATTAATCAACCAAAGACCCAGACAGACTTTTAATTCATTGGAAAACTTAATGCTTAGCCTCGTCCACCCCAGCTGTAAAACTCAGAAACCAGTCTTGTTATTATATATCGTCCATCTATCTACATAACTGTCTAGATACTTATGTTGCTACATACATTCCCTGTGTAGGTACCTCTTAGAGTTTAAGTTTATTTTTTTCTTCTCTTATCCTAAAGGAATTTTAATGTAAAAATCTACATGCTGCTAACAGAGAGATGTCAAACTGTATTTTATTGTTCTGGTAACAGTGACAACAAAGATCTATTCTATTCTACTCTTTCTTTTAAAAAAAAAAAGATTTATTGATTTTTTATTTTGGAATACAAACAGCAACAAATCAGCACAGCCAAATACAAATAAGAAGAAGAGAAGAAGAAAAAAACAGATACATGAGCAGTGTTGGGTAAGTTACTTTAAATTTGTAACTTAGTTACATTACTAGTTACTGCTATCAAAAGTAAAATGGTAAATGGCCTGCATTTGTATAGCGCTTTTCTAGTCCATAGGACCCCAAAGCGCTTTACACTACATTCAGTCATCCACCCATTCACACACACATTCACACACTGGCGATAGCAAGCTACATTGTAGCCACAGCTGCCCTGGGGCGCACTGACAGAGGCGAGGCTGCCGGACACAGGCGCCACCGGGCCCTCTGACCACCACCAGTAAGTAACTCAGTTACTTTAAGTTACTCGTTACTTTCAAAGTAACTAGTTACTAGGGAAAGTAACTTTGGTTTCACCCAGAATTCTCTTATTAATGTGTTGCTTCCCTAACGGGATTCCCAGCAAGGATGCCAGTCTTCTAGCTTGCTTTCATGTTAGCAGTATACTGCCACAAGTGCACTGTGCCACCTAATGACCTGAACCTAAAATGGTTAAAATGGCAGTGTGAGTGCAAGTTAATGATGAAATAAATGAAACTATATTAGAAACTAACAATGTTTGTTTATGTGTCACTTTTTTATCAGTCTGTTTAATCTTTTTCTATTGTTTCAACCCTCTGCAAATGCAAACACATCATTTTGGGGTTGATACAGCAGTGCTATAAATCTAATCATTGTACGTAGTATCACTAGGAAGAAGCAGTGGATCACAAAACACGACATACAGTGTGTTGAAACTTTTGAAAGATGTATTTATTTTTGCCATTTAAATGGGGAGAAAGTATGTTTTTAGCAGTGCCAACATTAAACTGTGCCTCAGACCATTTAGGAGCTGTAGGTATCAAAGTGCAAAACATATAGTGCAAAAATGGTTTAACATAAACACAGTGAGGTTTGTCCATTCTTTGTAAACTTAACTGCTGAACTGTGCCAACTGGAGACCTCATGTTTAGTAATAAAAGTATTTTCAGGAAAGGGAAGAGAAATCAAATAAATAATAAGTATTTTCAGCCTCATAAACAGTCAAACCAAAATAATATTTCCTCCATACCGGCCATGTCGATAAATAAAATATAATTGCATTTTAAGTGCTTCAGTGGTCTAAGTTTCACTTGGAAATATTAACATGCTTGACCTTGTAGAGCACCACTGAAGGCAACACATCATCATCATATCAGCACTACTCAACTTCCATCAAACCAACAATTGTACCTCAAGAGGAGAAGCTCCTCAAACTTATGATCGGACAACCTGTTCCTCTTTGGAGTGAGAATCAGGTTTCCCAGCCTGAAAAGCCTTTAAACTGGGGCACTTGAAGGAGTGGCTGCATTAAGTTTAAGAAAGAGTTTCTTTATCATCGGGAAATGCTTCAGAGAGTCTAACCCTGTTGCTCCTGATTTGAGGTACTCGGCTACCTCAGCTTCAACAGTGGCATATATGTCCTCATTTTCTTCAAAGGAGAAGATCCTCTTAGCTAGAACCCGGGTGCTGTGTTGTCTTGGTGGTGCGGGTACCTGGTTGTAGCTGATCTTGCTCAGGGAGAAGTTTTCGACACTCTACCAACAGACGTCCCTTTGCGAGGTCCTTCCGCACTTGGTCATGTAACCAACGAAGCTTAAATTTTGGTAGTGTCACAGCAGCCAGCAAAGCATCTTCACTTCCAAGGACATGTGCAAACCTTGTTTTGCAATGCATTGTTTCAACATTAAATTAACTAGAAAAATTTGCATTTCCTGCGAAAATGCTGTGTGGATGCTTTAAAGCTGAAGCTGTCTGCTAAAACTATCCGAAAAAGCTGAAAAGTTGCAGAAATTATAAAAACTTTGCAGAAGCAAAGGAACTTTGCTAAAATGTAATAACTTAGCAGAACTGCAATATCTTAGAGGAAACATAATACTTGGCAGAAATACAGTAGCATAGCAGAACTTAGCAGAAATATTGTAACTTACCAGAAACATAACTTCTCAAAAATACAAGAATTTAGGAGAAATAGTATAAGATAACAGAAAGAATATATTTAACCAAAAATACTTAAACATTACAGAAACACTATGATTTGGAGAATTGTACAACATAGCAGAAATACTGTGATTTTCCAGAGACACTGTGATGAACTATGAATATTGTAATTTTGAATTAATACTATGTTTCAGCACAAATACTCTGGTTTAGCACAAATATTATAACATAGCAGAATTACAATTATATAGCAGAAATGCTATATTTAGAAAGAAAAAATATAATATAGTATAAATACTATGATTCAGCAGAAATACTACAATATAGCATAATACAATGCCAGACATCCTCTGCACACGGCCATAAACAACCAGAAGAGTCTGTTCAGTGACAGGTTGCTTCTCCCAAAGACAAGAACTAACAGACTTAAAAACTCCTTTGTCCCACACGCCATCAGACTGTTTAACTCCTCTCTGGAGGGGAGAGGGAGGGGAGACAGGAGGACAAAGGAGGGGGGAACAACTAAGCTGTAGTGCCTCTTCACCTCACTGTACAATACCTTGTGCAATACTTTTTGTAAATAGTCAACAGTGCAATAGACTCAATACTTGAAATGTGCAATTCACTTGTATTTTTATTTTTATTCCTATTTATTCTATTTATCCCCTTTGTATATTTTATTTATATTGTCTCTGTATTTATATATGTGTGTGTGTGTGTGTGTGTGTGTGTGTGTGTGTGTGTGTGTGTGTGTGTGTGTGTGTGTGTGTGTGTATTATATATATATATAATATTCTGTAACTCTGTAACTTCTGTCGGTGCTGTGCTTTTTTTGGAAATCGAATTTCCCAGAGGAACCCACCCGAGGGATTAATAAAGTTCTATCTAATCTAATCTATCTCTAATAACAATGATTTAGAACAAATACTATGATTGAGCAGAATAGTAATAACTGAAGTGAAAATACTAGAAAAGTAAAATGACAAGCTGAAAAAAAACGGAACATGGTTAAGCTCCCTCAAAACCAATTGTTCACCTGTGAAAAAAAAGAAAAGTAAATTTGGAAAAAAACCAATAGATAAACACAAAATCAAATATGGATACAGAAATGTACAGAGAGAGAGACACACACAGGGTCTATGCCAGTCAACCATTCTGAATATATTATATTTTTATCCATCAATGAGATGCTGCCCTAAAGAGGGTCTCTCTCTCTCTCTCTCTCTCTCTCTCTCTCTCTCACACACACACACACACACACACACACACACACACACACACACACACACACACTCAGCAGCAGCAGCAAGTGAACAGGGGCTGTTAACAGCGTGTTTCTAAGTCAGTCAAACAGCTGTGAGCGGCTCAATTTGAATCCACCAATCAGAGAGGTTGTGTACTTTTTCCCCGCCAAAACTGGTGAACCAAGTGCAGGGTTTTACGCACAGGGAAACAGGTTTTTTGCAGTCTATTTGTCATATTGAGGATTTCCCTCAAACAAACGGCCAGAATTACTTAACCTTAGGGGCTAGAACTGTCATTCTTACACCGTTTTGTTCAGAAGGGATGGGGGAATCCTTAAGTGTTGACTATTTAAAATAAAAATATGAATTATTAGAGATATATGACACAGATGAATGGTTGGCTTAGAAGCCATGAAGGCCCCAATTTGCAAATTTTAATGTCCCAGCCCTCAGATATGATTGGCTGGTTGGGAAGCCATGTAGTCCTCAATATGCAAATTTTAATGTCCCAGCCCTCAGATATGATTGGCTGGTTGGGAAGCCATGTAGTCCTCAATATGCAAATTTGAATGTCTCAGCCCTCAGATATGATTGGGAAGCCGTGCAGGCCCTGATATGTAAATTTGAATATTACAGTCCTCACAGAGGATTGACTCCCTGGGGACCTGCCAGAAATATATCAAAATACTATGATTACCCAGAAATACTACATTTAGTAGAAATACTATGTTTTAGCACAAATACTCTAAAATGGCAGAAATACTATAATTAAGCAGAAATACTATATTAAGCAATAATTGTATAAAAAGCAGAAATACTGTACTATGATTTGGTAGAAAAACTATAATTAATCAGAAATACTATATTTGGCAGAAATACTATGTTTTAGCAGAAATACTATATTTAGCACAAATCTTATAAAATATCAGAAATAGTATGATTTAGGAGAAATACTAAAAAGCAGCAGAAATGCTATGATTTAGCACAATAGTAATAACTTAAATAGAAAAATTGGAAAAGCAAAATGGACAGCTGAAAAAATGCTGAACATGATAAGGGTCCCTCAAATATACTTGTTAAATGAAAAAAAATAACAGCCACACAATCACATATATGAACACATATGGAAACACACATGCACAGACAGACACACACACAAGATCCAATTCTATGGGCTCAACATGTGGTCATAAATATTTTGTACTTGTAAAAAAGATTTGTGTGTGCCTAAAAAAGATTTGTATGTGTAAAAAGAATTTGTGTGTGCGTAAAAAAGATTTGTATGTGTAAAAAAGATTTGTGTGTGCGTAAAAAAGATTTGTGTGTGCGTAAAAAAGATTTGTATGTGTAAAAAAGATTTGTGTGTGCGTAAAAAAGATTTGTATGTGTAAAAAAGATTTGTGTGTGCGTAAAAAAGATTTGTATGTGTAAAAAGAATTTGTGTGTGCGTAAAAAAGATTTGTGTGTGCGTAAAAAAGATTTGTATGTGTAAAAAAGATTTGTGTGTGCGTAAAAAAGATTTGTATGTGTAAAAAAGATTTGTGTGTGCGTAAAAAAGATTTGTGTGTGCGTAAAAAAGATTTGTGCGTGCGTAAAAAAAAAAAAATTGTGTGTGCGTTAGGGGACCTAGCCGCTATCGGATATTTGTATAGCGATCCTCCAGCTTCAAACTGTATCACCCTTCAAAGACCTGCAGTTCAAAAAAAGCGCCCCTCGACAGCCAAACCCATCTGTTCTCTGATTGGATTGTTACATTTGTGATTGACATGACATTGACCAATCAGATGAAAGGAAGAAAAATAGGGTCAAAATCCATACTTGTAACTTGCAGGGGTTTTTTTTCTAAGTCCACACACAAATCTTTTTTACGCATACAAATCTTTTTTACGCATACAAATCTTTTTTGTAACAATAGGCCATGAGATGAGTTAATGTTGTCCAGCTCAGATGCAATACTGTCATACATATGTCGACCCATAAATCGCCTTGCATGCCAGCGCTGCTTTCTCACGTTTCATGTTTTGTGCATTTATCCAATGCGTGGTCACACCAAGAAAACTTTTATTATGCACTGTCCAAATGTCTGCTGTTGTGGAGATATATTCTACCATGTCGAGTGTATTTTTCTTTGGAGCTCTGACTCCGTCTTGGCATATTCTTGGTATAAATAACTGCAAAATGTCTTTCTGGATGGTGCCTTCCCAGCTCTCCCTCGCACAGGTATATGACTAATCAGTTGTCTGAAAGCATGGGACTCAACTGTTGAGATGGGTTTCATGTCTTCCACAACATACCTGGCAATCAGCCTGTGTAGCTGTGGCTGGGTGATGGACTGTGATGGTAAATGGTAAATGGCCAGTATTTGTATAGCACTTTTCTAGTCCCTAAGGACACCAAAGCGCTTTACATATCCAGTCATCCACCCATTTACACACACATTCACACACTGGTGATGGCAGCTACATTGTAGCCACAGCCACCCTGGGGCGCACTGACAGAGGTGAGGCTGCCGGACACTGGCGTCACCGGGCCCTCTGACCACCACCAGTAGGCAACGGGTGAAGTGTCTTGCCCAAGGACACAACGACCGAGACTGTCCAAGCCGGGGCTCGAACCCGCAACCTTCCGATTACAAGACGAACTCCCAACTCAGCGGAGCTAGAGTCACAACGTTACCTTCGGGTTCTTTTTCAACTAACTTGGTAGATGCATGCTGTTTCTGAAGATGTTTCATCAGATTAGAATTGCTGTTGAAAGAGTTTTAGAACCTCCACAGAGAGTACAGTTCACCACAATACTCTTTTCTTTTACCAACAGAAAGGAAAAATAATGTAGCAAAATGTGCTCCCCCTTCATGTAATAGCACAGCAAGGTCACGAGGTAGGTGATCAAGCAAAGGCCGCCATATCCTACAGAATGCATCACAATTGCCCTTTATAATGGCAGTAAGGCGCTCCATGGGCAACACCTTGAATGTTTCTCTCTACCATTGTGTAACAGTGGGGAACTGTCTCTGAATCCATTGAAACAGTACACATCGCCTCGCTAAATGTAAAAGTTTACATAACAAAAGCATTTGTACAGACGACACAGAAGCCCTTCTATAGATGGACCCAGAGTGAACAGGACAGGGTTCAGTGGGATCGTCTGGTGAAAGACTGAGTGAAGCTCCATAGCAAAATCTTTCCGAAATCTAGTAATTAAAGGACATTGCCATATGCAATGGTAGTAAGTCCCTACATCCGTATTGCACTTTACACAAAGAGGAGAAATCTGAGGATGAATTTTATTTAGAAACTCTGGCGTACGCTGCAGTCTATGTACAATTCTGTAACGGCTTTCCTGGAGTCTGTTACAGGAAAACATTTTCTTGGCAGATCTAAAAGTTTTGGACCATGCTTCTGCACTAAGCTGAACTTCAAGGTCGGTTTCCCACTGAACCCTGGCCTTATCAGTGGTTACAAAATTCAGATACAATAATTTCCTATAACAAAGAGAGATAAATTTCTTTTTTGTGATTATTTCCTCATTAAATTTAAAGAGAAAGCTTTCAGTAGGATTTAAAGCAGGTTGATTGGCTCAAAATTTAAGGGAATTTATAAAATGTCTTACTTTCAGGAACCCACAGAAGTGTTTCTGTGGTAAATTATATTTAATTTGAATTTGATTAAAGGCCATAAAACTACCCCTTTCAAACAGATTGCAAATAAATCTTATATTTTTAGAATGCCAATCATCAAATATACTAATGCCAATACCTGGAGCTATGGTGGAGGTAATGATCCTGAGAGGCAACATTTGTATAGGTTGTAATATTATGGGTAAAACATTCATTTTGATTAAACTTATTCTGCCCATCCAAGATAAATAATAAATAAATAAATAAAATTTTATTTATATAGCACCTTTCTAGACAGCATCACAAAGTGCTGCACATAAGATAACAAATAATAAAAGGGTAAAACAGACAATATAAAACAGGCAAAAATTAACCAAAAACAGTTTTAAAAAGGTGAGTTTTGAGTTGTTTTTTTTAAAAAACAATTACCGAGTCCACAGTTCTTAATGTATGAGGGAGAGAGTTCCAGAGTCTCTGGGCCACAGTGGCAAAAGCTCTGTCACCCTTAGTTCTCGTCTTAGTCTGTTTTATAGCAAGTAAGCCCTGATCAGATGACCTCGGGGACCTGCTGGGGACATAGGGCTGTAGCAGATCGGAGATGTAGGGTGGTGCCAGTCCATGCAAGGCTCTGAATGTCAAAACCAGGATCTTAAAATGTACTCTAAATTCAACAGGAAGCCAGTGTAGCTGAGATAGCAATAGTGTCACATGTGAATACTTGGAGGATTTTGTCAACAGCCTAGCTGCAGCAATTTGCACAACCTGCAGACAATCCAGAGAACCTTTGCTTAGACACATAAACAACGAGTTACAATAGTCCAAGCGTGAGGAAATAAATGCATGTATAGCTATCTTCAGATAAAGTGATCTGAAAACTGCTGTTCACAAACGCTGTCCATCTAATCTGACTGAGCTGGAGCTGTTTTGCAAAGAAGAATGGGCAAAGATTTCAGTCTGTAGATGTGCAAAGCTGGTAGAGACATACACTAAAAGACTGGCAGCTGTAATTGTAGCAAAAGGTGGTTCTACAAAGTGTTGACTCAGGGGGCTGAATAATTACGCACACCCCACTTTTCAGTTATTTATTTGTAAAAAATGTTTGGAATCATGTATGATTTTCATTCCACTTCTCACGTGTGCACCACTTTGTGTTGGTCTTTCACGTGGAATTCCAATAAAATTGATTCATGTTTGTGGCTGTAATGTGACAAAATATGGAAAAATTCAAGGGGGGCGAATACTTTTGCAAGCCACTGTAGATAGGGGAAGGTCAAATCACTTATTGAGGTCATTCTTGATTGAGGCAACAATTGGTTTAAAGATCAACTTGTACAACTTTGTTGTGTCTACGGACACCCTAATACCTAAATTTGTAAAACCTGTGGTCGACCACCTGAAATAAAAATTGGGAGGAGTGTCCCATCTCCCCCATCACCCAGTGGCAAAGCTTCAGATTTATCATAATTTATTTTATACCCTGAAAAAAGGCCAGATTGATTCATGATATGTGTCAGTGCAGGAATAGATGTTTCTGGCTTAGTGACAAAGAGCAACACGTCATCTGCGTAAAGGGAAATTCTGTATTCAGTATCCAACAAGGTTACCCTACAGACCTCAGGGTCAGTTTCCAAAAGTTGATTCTGTTCATCTGGATGTAGCGTTTTCAGTAACTACTTCAGTCTCAGCTGACTGCAGGTTTCCCCAATCTTATAAACAGGACATTTGCATAATGACTGTCAGCTGAGACCGAAGAAGTCACTTGGATGAGTGACAAAACGTTTCTCCCACAAAAACGCTACATTCAGATGAACAGAATCAGCTTTTGGAGATTTACATACCTGGATGATTGAGCATGCATCAAGACCTCAGGGTCAGTTCTTATAGCCTTTGCCAGTGGCTCCAATGCAAGTCCAAACAGTAGGGGAGAAAGTGGACATCCCTGACGCGTTCCTCTACCCAGTGGTAAAACATCTGAGCCGTTAACCAATACCCTTGCAGCTGGGGCCCCATACAACAGTTTGACCCACTTGACAAATTCAGATCCCAAATGAAATCTGTCCAAAACATAAAATAGATACTCCCACTCAACACGATCAAATGCTTTCTCGGCATCCAATGAATTTGCAAGAGCCCTATAATTGGTGTTCTGAGAAAACTGCACACCAGTTATGAGTCGGCGTACCTTGGAGCGGGAGTATCTATTCTTGACAAAACCCGTTTGGTCAGGCTTTATAAGAACTGGCAGGATCTCCTCCAGTCATCTAGATAAAATTTTGGACAGAATCTTGCAATCTACACCGAGTAAACTTACAGGTCTGTAAGATGTACACAGATTTGCAGGTTTATCCTTCTTTAGGGATATATGGGCAAGGTTTAAGGTGGGTGGAAGTGTGCTCCTCTCAAGAGATTCTACATACATGTTTAATGAAGGACCCACCATATGTTTAGCCATTTTTTTGTAAAACTCTGGCCCAAACCCATCAGGGCCTGCAGCTTTTTCCTGTGCCCCAATGGGACAGCACAAATTTAATCGACTTTCCTCTGATAGTATAAAGAGATTAAGATTATCATGAAACAATCTCCTTGCGTCTACAGTATTTTGACATTCAAGGGAATATAAGTCCTGATAGAACTCTTTCATTATTTTGCTGGTAAGTTTAGCCTCGAATTGTAAAACACCTTTCTTATCTTTTAGAGAGGGTATTGTTTCAAATGCTCTCTTCCTGAATATCAGCTCACCTGGATCAGCCTCAGGCTCCGCACACGTTGTCCTCTGGCAGTTTTTATGGTCATGATCGGGCAAGTGGCGTCCCGAGGCGTAACGACCACTGTAACTCAGGTGTGGAGATGAGTTTCAGGAGGGCCACCTAATACTCTGCCTTAAGTCAAAACACACCTGAGCTGTGGATCAGAAACACAGCTGTCAATCAGTGTGACGGTGCTGCTGAGGACGACGTAATTGACTGATCAACAGCTTCAGTTTAAAACACGAACACTCGTCAGAGCCCTGCAGGAATTTCTATGGCTAATGTAGTCAAAGGAGCTTGCAAAGAAAAGCGCCTGGACTTCTTTAAGTTGCTTGAAGACGTTTCACCTCTCATCCGAGAAGCTTCTTCAGTTCTAAGGGTCAAATGGTGGGGAGTCCCAGATTTAAACCTAGTGAGGCGACTGTTCTTCTGATTTGGTGCTGTTTAAATAAAATTGAATTGAATTGTACTCAATGTCTTCATAGAGCAGACGTGCTGAAACCCCTCACCCCACACATACACACACATACACACAAACACAAACACACACACTCAAAGGGTGAGTGATAGCTGTTGTCAAGCTGTGATTGGAAAAGTGGGCTATGTCTGAAATGACACATTACAGCGCTCGACAGCGACGTGGTGTCCTGAATGTTTCTCATCTACTGAGTCACCTGGAAGGATATTACACCTGAACACACACACACACACACACAGTGGTTAATGGGTTTTCCATGGGACTGACATCCCATCACATTATACAGTCAGAGCAGGAGGACTCCCTCACACATCATCTGTCCCTCCTTCAGGCTGAGGGCAGACAGCCTCTCTCAGACCAGCAGCTGGACCAGAACCACAGAACAGAACCAGTGAGAACTGTTCTGAGACGGCCGCTGTGATTGGTTCTGCTGTTTCGAATGATAACTGTAAGGCAGGCTATGATTTGCGAAGCGCTGTCATTTAAATGCAGCAGAGTCATTTTTGGAGCAGGTGGGCACAGTAAACATGTTGCTGGTTATGACTGATTTGAATACAGTTAATCATGGAAAGTTTATTCAACAGTGATATTTACTATGCCACAGATACATGATGCATACATGGTATCATAGATCTTGTTAGGTGCTGGCTACCACTGGTTCCTGTGGATGCTACAGTGTGAGGCGATGATGGGTGTCTGCAGCAGCACAGCGAGGACTGAGGCTGGCTGGGATCAGCACACAGTAGCTAACGGTCCACACTGTGCTTCGCGGTTTTCAGGCACTGCGACCAGGAAACCAGAACCGGAGCAGGAGAAACAGTCGGACCACACGGTGAAGATCGCTGGCTCCATCGCCGGCATCCTGCTGTTCATCATTATCTTCCTGGGAGTCATCCTGCTGATGAAGAAACGGTAAGGAAATCACAAACACGGAAACAAGGCAGCCTGCAACTTTAGGACGCTGGGCTTTAAGAGTCGGTCGTAGTTTCACACTCTCACTGCTCTGGTTTTTACTGTTTACTGAGTGTAAGACTGAATTAGAGGATTCACTCTGGTCCCAGCTTCTCAATGTGTTTGTTTAACAGGTGATCTGAAATCCATTTCACTGATTTTACTATGAGAATGGTGAGTTTAATGACCATTAATGACCTGCTGTGGACCTTAATGGCAAAGATACTCTCAGCTGATTTAGTTCAATATATCAATAATAACTTGATTGATAATGACACTAGCTACTGACGGGTGCGTTGTTACATTCTGAAACTTTATTTAGTACTAACGTTTCTGTGAGCAAGCCTTACGATTCAGAGGAGATGAAAACCAGACCTGAACCGACCGGCTGAGGAAGCTTATTGGTAAAACGAGCAGGTCCACAGGTGCCCCTGAGTCCAGCAGCACTGGTGGCAGTGACATTTAACGAACTGCAGCTCGATTAGAGAAAGTCTGATCTTAGCTAAAAGGCTTTGTGACCAGAGTAGATGTGTCAGTCTAATCTGAAGGTGAGGTTCTTCAGATTTACACAATAACACCTCAAAGATGAGATGTTGGCATCACATAAACTGCAGTTCAAGGAATTTACTGAGCAGTTGCTGGTCAGAGGGAACATCCAGGTATCGTCAGCAAAGAGGACGCTGTGGACTGTCAGCTTCCTTATTTACCTGTTAAATCACAGGAAGCTGTTCCCAGCGTGGCTCACAGTGATGACGGAGAAACCTTCAGACGTGTGGCTGATGAAGCTCTGACCCTGACATGCAGAGTGTGAACCAGTGCTGCTCTCACCATGTTTGTGACGGAGCTGTAGTTACCTGTTCAGCCTGCTGACGGCTTCACTGAGGAGCTCCATCATTACACCACCCGTCATATCGAATCACCTGCTGGGTGCTGTGCTGAGTCAGCATTTGCTCTGGGAACCTCTAAAGCAGAATTACACAATCTATTAAACAAATATTACACAATGTTACAAACTCTTCTCCTCACAGACAGACACACAGACAGCAAGACACACACAGACACACACACACACAGACACACACACACACACACACACACACGGTCACAGACACACACACAGACACACACAGACACACACACACACACGGTCACACAGACACACACACAGACACATAGACACACACACAGACACAGACACAGACACACAGACACACACACACACACGGTCACAGACACACACATAGACACACACACACACAGACACACAGACACACAGACACACACACACGGTCACAGACACACACACACGGTCACAGACACACACACAGACACACACACACACACGGTCACAGACACACACACAGACACACACAGACACACACACACACACGGTCACAGACACACACACAGACACAGACACACACACACACACGGTCACAGACACACACACAGACACACACAGACACACACACACTGACACAGACACACACACAGACACACAGACACACAGACACACACACACGGTCACAGACACACACACAGACACACACACACACGGTCACAGACACACACACAGACACACACAGACACACACACACACACGGTCACAGACACACACAGACACACACACACTGACACAGACACAGACACACTGACACAGACACACACACAGTGACACAGACACACACACACTGACACAGACACACACACTGACACAGACACACACACACTGACACAGACACACACACAGACACACACACACTGACACAGACACACACACAGTGACACAGACACACACACAGACACACACACAGACACACACACAGACACACACACACTGACACAGACACACACACAGACACACACACAGACACACTGATTCCTGTAACTCGTCCTTCGTCTCAGTCTCCTCATCTGTGTCTCGCTGGCTTCTCCACTCAGCAGCAGTCACATGTTAATAATCACATGTGGATGTTGTATGTAAACATTCAGCCTTACATGTATGTCAGTTGCAGCAGATCTGCCGTGTTCCTTTCTGATCCTCTGGTGCAGGTCTTATAACATGTCTACCCTCAAAATAACGAGCTTAAAGCAGTGTGATTTGATTCCTGTTTGATTTCCTTCCAGTTTGACTCGATTCCAGTATGATCTGACCTCTGAGATGCTGGAACAGTTTTTTTTAAGAATTAGTTTTCAAAATCAGAACACTTTGTTAAATTATGTCTTTTCAATTCCGTTCTTTTGATTGGTCACTCGATTCCTGATTGTTCAGGTCTATTGATTGGGTTAGGGTTAGGTTCCAGTTTGATAGTGTTCTTATTGTTGGAGATTTTAATATACATGTATGCTGTCCTGATAAGCCACTGGTAAAGGACTTTTTAAGCCTTATTGACTCTTTTAGCCTGGTACAGTCCGTACGTGGCCCTACACATGAGCACGGACACACACTGGACCTTGTTCTGTCATATGGTCTGCCTGTCACTGACTTGGAGATTTGTGACTGTGCACTCTCAGATCATATGCCTGTGTTATTCAACGTTGGTTTGACATATACCGCAGTTAAACCTGGCGCTGCTACTCGGTGCTGTCGGGTTTTTAACCCCGCCACTGCTGCACAGTTTTCTGCTGCTTTTAATCAGCTCGGCGGCCCTTCTGACTTTGTTTCCTCTGACACAGAAGACCTACATTCCTGGTTTAATTCTTGCTGTCAAAAAATCATGGACTCTGTGGCTCCTTTAAAAACCAGGCAGCTTAAGGCTAAACCTGAGCCTTGGTTTAATGAGAGCAGTCGTGCTGTTGAGAGGGAATGTCGTCGAGCAGAACGGAGGTGGAAAAAGGATAAACTGCATGTATCATTTCAAATTCTCAAAGACTGCTGGCATCGCTACCAGAACACTGTTAAAGAGGCAAAAAGGGAATATTTTGCAAATATTATTTCTTCCAACGGTCATAACCCACGTGTGTTATTTAGGACCATTGACACTGTTCTTAATACTCCTTTGAATGTCTGTTTGGAAGTTTCTCCTGAGATTTGCAATGATTTTCTGAACTTTTTTATTGAAAAGGTTGTCACCATCAGGGCTCTTATCACAGTCAGTCGTTGCTCTCACGTCTGCAGCTGGTTCAAAATGCGGCTGCACGACTCCTAACAGGAACTCGAAAAAGAGACCATATAACCCTCGTGCTGGCCTCTCTGCACTGGCTGCCTGTGTCTTTTAGAGTTAATTTTAAAATTCTTATGTTTGTTTTTAAATGTCTACACAGTCTTGCCCCGCCTTACCTCTCTGAGCTTCTTCATCCCCACATACCCTGTCGGTCTCTCAGGTCAGCTGACCAGCTGCTCCTGGAGGTACCGAGATCCAGGAGGAAGCTCAGAGGGGACAGGGCCTTCTCTATTGTGGCTCCAAAATTATGGAATAATTTGCCCATGCATGTTAGAGAGGCCCCTTCACTGTCCACTTTTAAATCACGTCTTAAAACCCACTTTTATTCCTTGGCTTTTAACCTCAGTGAGACTTAGTTTCTTTTTTAATGCAGTAGTTATTTAATTAATGATTTCACTCTTCTTTTATTTGTTTTTTATTTATATCTCATGTAATTTTATTTTACAGTTCCAATGTACAGCACTTTGTGTCAGCTGTGGTTGTTTTAAAGTGCTTTATAAATAAAGTTGATGATGATGATGATGATTTGATCCCAGTGTGACTGTTTGGGTCTGTCGATTGCTGTGAGAGCTACACGTGGACGATGGGGCCTGTAGATGGTGGCGTCCACAGAGCGGGGGGAGCTGCTGCACTGAGGGGTTAAATGAGCGGCGTGTGGACCTTCTGATGAGCGTGAGATTTCCAGGAAGTCAGAGAGGAGGACGGTGTTTTGTACGTGGAGCGTAGCTGGACATCAAAGACGCGGTCGTGCCGGCGTCCTGGCGGTGACACTGAGGAAAATGAGGATGAATAATGGAGCAGATTGCAGCAGTAATCACCATTAAACTGTATCTGGACCCACTTTATTCTCCAACATCAAACACATGGCCCCACTGGGACACACTAACACACACACAGCGCACACACATGATTTATTCTGCACACACATTTAAACACAGACAGAAAAGCTTCTGTGTTTGTAGAACGTCAAAGATAAGAGAGAAATTTAGATGAAAGAGCATTTTATTCTTTTTTTCCAGAGTCGCCTCGAGCTGAATGGCTTCAGGCAACGCAGACACAGGCACACACTTTTTACTTCACACACACAAACACACACTTCTTCTAAAGCGTGTGTGTGTGCCCAGTTTGAGTCGCACTCATGTGTTGGGTCGATCGAGCTGTGATCTCCCTCACAGATATTAGAGAGAGAGCGAAAACGAGACGGCTGCTCGGCCTCTAATGAGGTTTTTAATGTTGACAGGGTGCGTTTGATTTCCACTCTGTGACCAAACGGGGGTCAGACTCATTACAGCGGGCGTGAAAACAGGAAGCTGGATGTTGAAGCAGTAATGCAGAGTGATGAGACCGCGGCTCTCAGACGTCCCCAGCACCGCCGCTTCCTGTCGTCAGGCTTCAAGCTGCCCAGTGACAGATGCTGATTAATCTGCCTGCAGCTGTTGATGTGCACGGGTGCATCAGTGAGAGCGAGGATGCTGAAGAAAAGCTTCTGCACTAATCGGGAGCCGCTCCATTTCCAAACACCACAAAACAAGCCAAACGCACGATGACCTTTGAACCCCTGAAAGCTTGCATTTTGTGCCGGCAGTGACTCAGACAGCAGAGAGAGAGCTGATTGAATCAGTGAGGTGAATTTCTGTCACAAGCAGAGAAACCTGAGGTGTCTTAGCGCTGAAATCCCAAGGACGACTCCCAAGGTTAGCATTCTGCCTCGCAGTTTTAAAGAAAGTCAGATATAATGCTTTGATCCTTTGGTCATACTCCAGCGCTGTGCTGCTTTCATGACATTCAGCCTTGTAGTTTTTCTCTAACACCGGAGGCTGAGCGCTGAAAAGCAGCTTCCTGCTTTCAACACAAACCAGAGTCGGGCCTGACACATCGTACAAATACAGCCATAGACTCCACGCTTTGAAGCGTTCCTCTATGTTTGTTTTAGAAGAAGTTGGCATATTTGGACAAGAGGTTGGAGCGCTAATTTGTACAAAAGAACAGGAACCTCACAGCAGCTTTGTTGATGTCATGATGTCATTAAAAGGCTCCAACAGCACAAACACAGTGCAGAGGTCCAATTCAGGGGAAGCTAGCAGACAGCTAGCAGCTACCTGTGTCACCATCCACCTGTCAGTCACAGAGGCCACGCCCCTAATAATGCAATGCCTCGGTTTCCACGCATGCAACAAACAAACAACTAAAATCCTGTTGAATGCATGTAGATGTGGACTGACAGCTTGATGTGAAAGTCATCTCGATGTGTTGACTGGTGTCAGCGTGAGCTCAGACTAACAGCCTGTTGTTAGACATGTGGAGGACCCAGAACAGAGCCCAGAGGAACCCCATGAGCTGCTGATTGGTGACTGCATGTGGAAACACTCCTGCTGTTTCTCACTGAGGGTGATTTGATATAAACGTGTTTATTCTTCTGTTTCTCAGTCCAGGCTAACCACCATGTAGCTGTCTGTACAGAGGAGTAAATACCACATGAGCTATGTACACACTCCTCTGAACCAATCAAACGTGATCCTCCCCTCGCACACTGGTGCCAGCCAATCACCGCTCTCCACTGCTCTCCTTCACACAGTGATTGTCTGTTCTCTCTGAGACATTAATCTGTGGTTTCCTTTTTCTGTTTCTTTCCCTCCATCTCATCACTCCCTCCGCTCCGCCCCCCCACCACTCAGACGAAGAAATTATCACTCCTACACTTATTACCTGTAAGTAACCTGTTTGACCTCTGACCCCTCACCTTCACACTGACATCAAAGCTGAAACACTGAATGTGTCCTGCCTGTAAC